>NW_027202812.1:0-151110 GCF_024711535.1 Dipodomys merriami
CCCTCTCAAACATCTTTACTAGTTTAAAAACCTCTTATTAATGGGGTGCTGGTGGCTCACACCTCTCATCCTAGCTACTCAGGAGGCTGAGATCTGAGGATCAATGCTGACCAGGCAGAAAAGTCCATAATATTCTTATCTCTAATTAAACACCAGAAAACTGGGAGTGGTGCTGTGGATCAAAGTGGTAGAACCCTAGCATTGAGCAAAACAACTCAGGGACAACACCCAGGCTCTGAGTTCAAGCCCACAATCGACACCTCCCCCCCAAAAAAAAACCCTTTAGGTCAGTAAACTTTTGTTTCCAGGTAAATTCATACAAAATTCTGTGTCAACTACACAAAGCCAATTTGTTTATATATTTAACCCACACATCAAGTTCAAGTGTCCCTCTAATAGACGCTGGGATAGTAAACTGCTCCCAACACTGATAGTCCTCTACACCCAGTAACCCATTGTGACTGCACCTCAGCCCTCCAGGCTTCTTACACAGAAAAATTATCATTGCAAACTGAGCAGGGCTTAAAATACTCCTCTGACCCTACACCACAAGTAGCATTTCAGTAGGACAATGAGCACAGAGTGAACAGAGTGCAGAGAACCAACTCTGGAGAGGCCAGCATCAGAGCTTTTGTCGCTTAGTTAAAACCACTCAAAATCCTTTCCTAAAATAGTCCTAGGCCAGCAGAGCCTGGTGATTGCTGTAGATGGGATCCATCCTCAATCCAGATGGAATCCTAAACCCAGCAGAATGGCACTGGGTGGCAGGGCCATCGGAAGGGGATGGGTCATGAAAGGGGAGTCCTGGAGCTGCTCTTGGGGCCCTTTATAAAGGGGTGTCGGAGAGGCATACAGACCCCTTAGCTAGCAAGTGATGGCCAACAGGAGGAGAGGCCCTGAGGCCTCTGAGCCCCCCAACGCAGTCCCTCACCAGGCACTGGATACACCAGCACCTGGGAATGATAAACGGTGGTTGCTTTTGCCACCCAGTTCATGATACTCTATTCTCAGCCTCAATACACCACACATCTGTGTATGAGATAGGGCCCTGGAGGTAGCAACTTGTGACCCCTTAGCTGCAGAGGTCACCACTCCTTCACCCATCCCTTGTGCGCTCTAAGTGTGAAATAGCCACAGAATTTAACATCAGTCACTAAACCCTTCAGAAGTGTGTGTGTGTGTGTGTGTGTGTGTGTGTGTGTGTGTGTGTGTGTGTGTGCCCGCACTGAACGACTCCTTTTTCAGTCATATGAGCTGACCTAGTATAGGATATTCCCACTTTATTTTGGGGCCACAGAATTGAAATGCAGTCTCTCGCGAGGCTCATGATGCTACGTTAGGAGACCCTAATGGCAAATTCTTCTACCAGGCTAGGTGTTTGCTGTGGACTTGCACAGGGTGTGGTCACTCCGGGCTCCCTCTGCCTGGTTTAATCCCCTTACCTCTCTAGTACTGGATCCCTGAAGGCCTCAGAACAGGGAGAGGAAGATGCGTGGTGGCTACTGCAAGTGACCAGTGTGCACACTTCAACCCCATCATTCCCAGCGATTCAGGAACTAATAACAGACTCGTCAGTGCCCCCCCCCAGGAGATCAGCGACCTCTGTCTGCTAGGCCAGGAAGGAGGCTGCGTTTTGGAAAGCAGCCCCTGTGAAAGAATGCACTTGGAGAAAGGAAGGCTTCTCCCGCGCTGTGTATTCTATGAGGAGTCCCTGAAGATGATGACTTCACTTCCCCTGTCTGCTCCTGGGTTACCGCCATCACGGGATCCACACAAATGCATCCTCAAAATTTAGAGCAAAGGGCTTTGGGCCAGGGTGACTCAGCGTTGACAAATGGACCATCTCCATTTTCTAGTCTGTGCTTGGACCAGCTCTGTCCACAGCGACTAATGTGCATCTCCATCTCCTATGACAAGTGCCCCCAAAGAAGCCCTCCTGGTTTGGCTTTCTGGGGGTACTGTAGCAGATGACCATAGACTTGAGAGCTTAACTCAACACACTTTTATACTTCCAGTTCTAGAGGTCGTACACAGACAGTACTCATTCACCCCTCATCCGCAATGCCTGAAGGAACATCAAATAAGACAGAGCCATGGGCACCATGCTCGCTGAGATCAGGAGCAGATAGGGCCACCTGTGCCCACCGCTGAGGGCAGCAAGGTGACCTGTGACCTGAAAATCAAGGGTCTGGCTCGATGTGCACATGAAGTCACAGCTCAGAGGCAAAGCAGCCACTCCGTTTCCATCCAAGCCAGCCACAGCAACTCTAGTGGCTCCAACCAAAAGGGAAAGTCCTTTCTGCTGAAGTCCCTCAGGCCAGCCTTATGAAAACATAACTCCTGGCGTATCTTCCTGGATAAGAAAGCCACCAGGGGTCTCAGCCCCTGGAGGATGGCAGGGGCACTAACCTCTCTGCTTCCAAGGCCTCTGTGACATGAAGGCCAGCTTACTACTCCATCAACAGCTCCCCATGTGGTGGCTTCCAACCTTGGTTTTAGCATGCATGTATTCTCATCCCATTCCATGTGAAGCTGGCAAGGCAAAGCCAGGGCGCCTTTCCCTCTCCTCACACCAGACCTCCGCATGGCCATCTATTTGGGGGAACTTTGCTTTGTGTGTAGGGAGTCTCTGTTATTAGGAATGTAGTAGTTTATAACTGCATGTGTTTAGTCAGTAGGAGGTGCCATCTTGATCTCTTGAAATGTGCTTTAGGCGAGAGCACAGAACTGGGAACAGCTTCTGCCTGGCTGCAGACACCTTTGGGTTTGGGGACACTCGTTACCACAGCGCTCAGCTTCCAAGCCTTTCGTGGTCATGGCCACCCTGAGCCTCCTCATGAGCGGATCATGTCCTGAATACACACACACACATATGTACGTATTTTACCTCGTCTACACTTAACTTTTTGCAAGCCTAGTATCAGACCGAGAGCCTTGTCCATGGTAGACAAGTAACCTATCATTAGTCACAACTCCAACCTTTTCACCTTTTTAAGATTTAAGTTGGTACTATTTAGACCTTGTCTTCTGAGGACTAACCATGGGGTCATACAGTCAGTGAAATCTAAGCATGCATATTTGAACATGTGCGCCCTAGAATATATTAAAATAAGCATGCAGGTGTTACAGCCGTGGCGCTCTCCTGAACACTCCTCGGAGGGCCCTGCACAGCATTCTTTGAAAGGCTTTAGAAGAATTAATAATCTTTTATTTTCTACAACAAAGTACTGTCTATTTATGTAAGCCCATGTAGATCAGCAAAGACTTTGAGGGCCTTTGTAATAATAAACACAGGATGGTGACATTAACGGCCAAAGACATCTGGGAAAAGCCAGATGAGGGCAGAAAAGCAAAAGAGCCAGGGCAGGCTCTGCTGTGGGTGCCAGGGCCAGGGGAACACGCGCTGCTTCCTCCATGCTCCGGGAGATGAAGCCCTGCGTTTTAGTTCTGCAGGAAAATAAGCAGAATGGAAACGTGACTCATCACTATAAAATAAAAGTAAATTAGGCATTCAGAAAGAACTGTGGAACATTACTTCATGTGTCAATTGGCTGTCCTTACCTCTTCTGGCCATAAAGGAAATGCAAATCTAAACAACACTGATATTCTACCTCACCCCAATTAGAATGTCCTCAATCAAGAAAACAAATAAAAACAGCTGCTGGTGAGGACAAGGTCAAAAGGGAACCCTAATCCGCTTTGGTGGGAAGGTAAGCACATTCAGCCACTCTGGAAAGCAGTATAGCGGTTCCTTAAAAAGCGAAACACAGAATTACTCTGTGATCCAGAGATTTCCAATTGACATTTATCCAAAGAAAATCACAAACCAGGAAACAGTAAAACCACCAGCACAGCCATGTTCATTGCAGCCCCAGTCACCAAAGACTAGATATAGAATCAGCCTAGATGTCCCCAGTGGATGAATGGATCAAGAAAATGTGGTATGTATACACAATGGAGTTTTACTCATCCATTAGAAAGAATGTTATTGTTCTCTCTGTAAAGAAGTGGAAAGACCGGGAAAAATGTACGTGAAGTGAGATAAGTCAGGCCCAGAGAGAAAAAGGATGCGTGCTTTCCTTTGTATGTGGAAGCCAGGTTTAGTGGAAACCTTACAAGTAAATAAACTGATGGCATGCAAGTGTACGAAATGTATTAACTGAAACATGGTAGATTTAAGGGAAGCCAAAGTCAAAGGTCAAAAACATAAACACCAGAATAAAGGTGCCATCCCAGGCAGTTGAGAAGATGGGTTGGGGCTCAGGCAGGGGCTGCTGCACCCAGGCAGGCAATGGACATATTTGTAGGAGTTTCTGTTGAAATCTCCAGGGAGATCATTTCTACTGCTCTGGCAGGGCAGAGAGCTCAGAGCCGGGTCTATTCACAGCATTGTAGTGAGCGCTCTTTCTATTTTGCTAAAGTCAGACTCAGGTAGACCAGTTCTGGGTATGTTTGAACCCCATCTGAGTAATCTGAGAAATTTGGCAAGGCTTTGAACTTTAAAAAAAAAAAGAGGAAAAGTTAATACAGGGAGTTAATACAAGCCAATGCAAGGCTGGACATGACATCAAGACCTTACACGCAAAGAATCACAATCTGGTTTCATTCCCATTCCTCCCATCTTCTTTACTGAAATCAGATCTGAGAAATGCTAAGTGTCCTGGCTGTGACACATTTATATTTCCTTAAATATTATACAACTATCAAACACAAGAGAAGTGTGGGGCTGGGAATGTGGCTCAGTGGCAGAGTGCTTGCCTAGCCTTCATGAAGCCCTGGAATGGATTCCTCAGTACCGTATTAACAGAAAGAGCTGGAAGTGGTACTGGGCTCAAGTGGTAGAGCACCAGCTTTGAGCACAGAGAGGCTCAGGGACAGAGCCCAGACCCTGAGTTCAACCCCCAGGACTGGCAAAGAGAGAGAGACAGAGACAGAGAGAGAGGTGAGTGCATATACCATGGTATAGTTTCCTCATCTCCCAGAGAAACCTCCAGTGTCTCCATCACCCCTTTTGTTGTACATTTCCACACAAGCACACATGCACACATACACATGTATACAACACATAAAACATTTCACACACAAATTTTCCTGTGCACAAATCTCTCCCATACCCACTCACATGCATGCCCCAAGCATTATAGCCAGCCTGGGCAACAGACACACACACACACACACACACACACACACACACACACACACACACACACACACACACACACACACACACACACACACACACACACACACACACACACACACACACCCCTCAAATGATTCTCAGTATTGTAGGTAGACATGATGAACAGCCAGCATAGACTAGCCCTGCCGGAAGGGGAGAGACAGTAGAGCGAGAGTGCCAGCTCTCTCTAGGAAAGCCCTCAAAGTGCCTGGCCTGTCAGGAGAGAGGGCGAGGTCAGTGAGGTCTGGGGAAGTGAGTCCCCTTGACCCTGGGCTGTGTATGTAAGGAAGGGAGACATGGAAGGCAGACCATGGTGGTGGAGAGGGAGGGCTGTGATGGACAAAGCTGTCCAGAACAAGAGGTGCTTCCTGGGACTGGACTGTCTTCTCCAGGACTGGGCAGCTCTCACCAACATCCTTCAAGCCTTCGGTAATGGGAAATCTCCCAGGAACACATGCACATGCACCATGTAGCACAACCAGTCTTTTTGTAAAGGACAGCTTAAGCAACAATTAGGCATCACATGTCTAAGCTAAAATCCAGCTGTATGAGAAGCTGCCAGGGACACTGAGACAACTGAACAAATACTTATCTCCTAAATACCACACACACACACACACACACACACAGAGTAATATTAATAATAATAATAAATATAGAAAATAAGGCTATGAGCCACCGGTGGCTCACACCTATAATCCTAGCTACTCAGGAGGCGGAGATCTGAGGATCACAGTTCAAAGCCAGCCCAGGCAGGAAAGGCATGAGACTCTTACCCCCAATAAACCACTCAGAAAACTGGAAGTGGCACTATCGTTCAAGTAGTAGAGTGCTCACCTTGAGCTGAAGAGCTGAGAGATAGTACCTAGGCCCAAAGTTCAAGTCTCACCATAGACTAAAAAAAAAAAAAAGGCTATGATGGTATGCTAAAAACCAGTGGAATTCGTGGGGTGCAATTTATTTAGAATTGATACTGAATAAACTCTGTTTGGGAAGAGCCAATGTTGTGCAAATGAAATCATTGAGAGCTCAAAAATTCCACTAGGGAAGAAACTAAAAAGCAAAGAAGTTTAAGCAAGGGCAGATAAATGGGGATGGAAAAGCAAGACTGACACTCTTGTTATCTTGTGTCTTTGTCCCTTCACCAGAACACAAGCTCTGTCCCCGCTGCCATGTTCCACATACCTGTCATGAACCCAGGTCTTCATCATGGTCACGTGATGTGCAGGCTTGAAGACCAAGCACTCCTGCATAGCCTCACCCAAGGCTGACCCCGGTCTCGGGCAGAGGTCCCACAGGAGAAACCTTTGTAAGTTTATATGCAACTCAACACTAAAAAGCTGCTGCTGGAGAAAATGTGGAGGCATTAAAAAGAAAATAACATAGAGTCAAGTTCTGTTGTATGAATTTGAAAAAGAAGAAAGATCGGAAGATAAATCAGTGGCTCATGATCCTGAGACTCTGGCCAGGGTCAGAGGCTCTCAATTTGGGCAAGCCCTGGAGTTTGGGGTTAGGGAAAAAGATGAGCAGGAGTTAGGGCTAGAAAAGGGACAGTGTTGGGGATGTGGTCGGCAGAATATTAGGGGTCTCCTTTGGGGTTTTCTGCCATCTCAAGGGAACTGTGACTCCTTCCCAAGTTTTCCAGTGGCTTTGGAATTTACAGAGAAACTACCAACCATGCTACTGTGCCCAAGAAGTTTACAAATGCCTTCATGGACGATTTTTCTCTATTTGTGCCATGTGTGGATTCCCAGATCTCCTAAGCTGTCTCAGGCACTATGTTCTAAGATCCTAGTGACAAGCTGTGGTAATTGACAAGCAGAATGATAAATGCACATTCTGGGCAGGTATGATATTTAGCTATAAATATCTTAGATCTCTTTCACCCTGCAGTGTAGCATGAGCAGTATTTGTGCATTTAACAGCTCTGCTGATGCGAGGCTGGAAAGTCAGGCCTGAAGAATAGATAAGCAGGGACCACAAAGCAATAGAAAGATTGAGCTGTCCCTGTTCTCTACTGCCCATGACAATGCCCCAATGCTTCATTCAGTACTTGCCGGAGTTCACAAGGCATTGTTTCCTTCAGATGGTGAATGCTTCTCTCCCTTTGGGAAATACAGTATCAGGAAAGACAGATGTACCACACTCATTCTGCAGAATTCCCCAAGGGCTGGCTCCTTCCTTGCTGACAATGTGGCCAAGGAAGCAAGGCACAGTCGATGTGTAGTGGTTTGGACTTTGGGGAGATACATTCACAGAAAGAGCAGCTGTTGGACTTGCTGTGTGTCATTCACCTGAGGAATACCCCTCCTTGGTTGCTATGGAAATCAAAACATTGATGTGCGAGAAAAGACAAGTTGTTCCTCTACATCATGGCCAACATCTTCTCTAATAAACACACAATAAAATTCACAGAGAACAACATTGGACTCTGAGAGGTGTTAGGTTGGGAACACCATGTTTAAATTTTCTTCACAATGCTCTGAGGTCCTGATGTATGTACATTAAAAATCATCCACTAGAGACTCAACCATAAAGAGATGAACCATTGTACAAATTACAATTCTGTTCCACTACAAATGTACTATTACAGGGGTATATGTATGTGTTTCCTAACATGAAAATGATTTTAGTCACATGAAATGGGATTTTATTCACATTTACTCACATGAGCCTCAGCGATGGTCAACAACTTGGATGAAATAGCATGTTTCTGCCTCCTCTTTAGTCTAAGGTCAAGACTCAGTGAGGTCACATGACCTCCCTTGGAACTTAGCTCTTCTGGGTATTAAGGGGAACTCAATTCTCTGGCTCCATCATCAGGTCTGCTTCCCGAGCTACCTCGAAGGATGCAGGCGCAAACGAGCAGGACTTTTCACAGGAAGAACCCATCTTTTGGGAATAGGAAGCTCCCAGCTTTAATAGTATTGAACTTTAAGTTCTTTTCTCATAAACATGAGAAATGCAAACACTCATATGCACACAATCACCACCATAGTAACATAAGAACCATGTTTCCTTCTGGATCAGGTGTCATCAAACAGCGTAATTAATTAGCAGTATGCACGATTTAATAGAAAACCAAAAACTGGAATGGACTTTTCTGAAGACAGAAAAGTCTATTTGGCTTCCCAATTAAGAAAATGTATCAAAAAAGAAAATGAAAATATATTCCTAGGGAAATTTTAATGTAAAACCAGCCTGTGCATAGAACAGAGCTGAACTGTAATGGAGCGACCCCACAGGGCCATTCTGTGCAGCACTTCAGCCTGCTGTAGCCTGGCCTCTGCTCTGACACTGTCCTTCAGGAGGAAACTCAGAAGGATGGGATCCAGCCTGCACCACTTTCCTGGAATTATAAAAACGTCATGTATTCTCATGGGTAAATTTGGGAAGGAAAATGAAGAAGAAAAAGCAAGAGCCTCATGAACCCACCAACTGGAAATGATTATTACTAAATGTTTCACACATTTTCTTTTGAAACCTATTTTGTGGCTGCCATATTTGGAGTGCTCAGACTCTTCCTCCATTTGCAAGGTAAACTCTCAGAGCAGCTACTAGACATGGAAATCTCTAGAGGAAGAGTAGGGACCAGGAGATTCCCTCTCTTTCCCTGGGAAGGCAAGATTGCAAGGAGCTGCTTTGGGATGGAGGGGCTGGAATCTGCAATGAGGCATCAACACAGCTTTGGCCTAAGGGCTCTTTGTGTATAGTGTCTGGAAACCTGGATTCTAGTATTTAAAACATTTTTTAAATTGCCACGTTGAAGTGTAGTTCTTAGATTGCCATCTTTAGAATTCTATACAAGATAGGCTGATACATTCTGTGTCATCTGCATGCTGTCCCCATGTTGCTGAGTCTCACCTCTGTCTAGTCCAGAGCCAAGTCTGACAAGCATGGTATGCTACTCTCCAAGGATATGTTTGACAGCACAGGAGGAGGAGATGTCCCAGCTGCTTCATAATTTAAGTTTATGAAGAGAATGTTCTTTACAAGTTTTTTCTACTCTCAAGAATGCTGATAGAGCATAGGGTGAGAACATAAGGGTATGATTCATAAACAATCCGACCAAGACTAAAAATTGTTAAATGATTTTACTCATGTGAGTCTTAGATATATGCAGATTAAAAGTTCCTTACCATGGTTTCCAGTTCTATATAAAGGTCTTTAATCCATTTTTAATTGATGCTGGTGCAAGGTGATTTATGAGGATCTACGTAGTTTTAGTTTTCTGCATATGGATATCCAGCTTTGTCTGCACTATTTGTTGATGATGCTGTCTTTCTTCTAGACTATATTTTTGGTTCCCTTACTGAACATTAGAGAGTATAGGTCTCTGGGTTCCCTTCTGAGTGTTTTATTTCATTCCATTTTTGTGCCAGTACCAATCTATATTCATTACTACAGCTTCATGTAACAGAGTTCAATATAAGACCAGAAACCAGGAAACTATTACAGAAGGGATTAGGAGAAACACTAGAGCTACTGGCACAGGCCAAAACTTTCTAATAAAGATTCAGAAACATAACAAATCAAAGAAGGACTTGTTAAATGGGACTGCATTAAACTTAAAAGTTTCTGCATAGCACAGGTCATAGCTACAAATTGTAAGCAGAAAGCCCACAGAATGGCAAAAGATTTCTGCCAGCTATACATCAGACAGAGGCCTAATATCTGGAATATACTTAGAGCTCAAAAAACTAAACCCTCAAAAATTAAACCCTCAAAGAAACAGCAACCCAATTAATAAATGGACTAATGACTTAAAGAAGAAATAAAAATGGACAATACATATATGAAGAAATGTTCAACATCTCTGGCCATAAGGGAAATGAAAATTAAAACAACACTGTGATTTTACCTCACCTCAGTTAGAATCATTTTTATTAAGAAAACAAACAATACCAGATACTGGTGAACATGTGACCAAAAGAGAACTCTCATACACTATTGGTGGGAATGTAAACTTTTTCAACCATTCTGGAAAGCAGATGGAGGTTCCTCATAAAACTGGGCCCCAGTGGTTCATGCCTGTAATACTAGCTATTCAGGAGGCTGAGACCTGAGGATCATGGTTCAAGAAAGCCTAGGAAGAAAAGTCTGTGAGACTCTTATCTCCAATGAACTACTCAGAAAAAAAACCAGAAGTGATGCTGTTTCTCAAGTGGTAAAGTGCTAGTCTTGAGCACAGAGGTTCAGCGACAGTTCTCAGACCCTGAGTTCAAGCCCATGACCAGCAAAATAAATAAACAAATAAATATAGAATTACCCGATGATCCAGCAATTCTACTCCTGTAATCTGAAAGATTACAAACCAGAAGGTAGTAAAGCCATCAGCACAACCATGCTTGTTGCAGCACTATTCACTCTAGCCAAGATATGGAATGAGCCCAGATGCCCCACAGTGGATGAATAGATTAAGAAAATGTGGTATAGATACACAGTGGAATTTAGTCATCCATTAGAAAGAATGTTATCTTATCATTAGTAAGGAAATGAAAAGTCTTAGAAAAAAATATACTAAGTGAAGTAAGTCAATCCCACAGAAACAAGGGCTGCATGGTTTCCCTCATTTGTGGTAGATAGAATGTGCCTAAAAATATATACGTAAACACATTGAGCACTATGGAAGTGGTTAAAAATGAATGATCTGATGTATAATAGGCTCTACAGAGAGCTAAAAAGTATAATCTTTTAGAAAGACTAGGTCAAAGCCCCACAAAATCAGCACCAGGAAATGGATACTTGCAAGAGAGGGTGGGGACAAAGGGAGACAGGTAAACCAATGAAGTGGGAGGGGAAGAGAATGCAGTCAAGAATTCTTTGTATATGCTGCAAAATTAGGAAAAGTAAGAGAAGGGGTGGGTCAAAGGGGGTGAGAATGTTGAAAGGGGTGACACTGATCAGGATGCATTGTATTCATCACTGTTTTGTTAAATGGCACTTACTTTGTACACTACTTAAAGATACTACTACAAATCATAATACAACGGATCAGAAAAAAATTAAAAATGAAAATAAAAGTTCCTTATCACACACAGGATTTGTAAATATTTCATTTCTCTCTGTAGCCATAATTTTTTATTCTGTTGGGCCATCTTTCACAGAACAGGACTGAAATTTCAATGTAGCTCAATTTGTCATTTTAAGTTTACTTAGTTGTGTTGTTGGTACTGTATCTAACCCACGCTGCAGCTATTTCCTCAAGTTTTCTTCTAGAGTGTTGTAGTGTTGGGTTATATATTTAGGTTCATGGTCCATTCTGAGGTCCTTTTTGTATAAGAAGCATTTTTCACATGTAAATATCTTCCCAGTATTTAGCATTTGTTGGAGTAACTTGTACTTGTTGTATTACAAATTGCTCCTGCATAGCTCTGGAAACAGTGCCTTATGTGCACTTTCTCGCTGAATTTTCTAACAATTCCTGTGAGGAACTGGGTGAACATCTTCATCTGAGACAGACAAGCTGGGAAACCAAGCAGAAATGCCTAACATCATCCAAGCACCAAACATTAGCTCTCAGACGCAGAGGGTGTCTAACTGCTCCCAAGTTTCAGGACATTCACCACTTGGAGAAGGAGAGCCATGTGGTCATCCGAGGTGGTCTGTTTGATCTAGAAACAGCAGGCACACCAAGGTTTGGGTGACCCTGTTCAGTGGGCTCACAATGGGGCTGAACATGATTCCACACCAGGGTATAAACCCAGTTAATCACCCCAAATGACACAGTTCCCTTCTGTGCACAGCACCCATGATTGTGGAATGGTGAAGAGGAAAAAGACAGGAACCACGGGCTCCCCCTAAAGACCAACAAGAATTTGGTCAGAGATTGGTATAGATCAAAGTAGGAATGGCCTCCTCAAATGCCAGGGCTTCATTGTCAAAAGAAAGGAAATCCAACCCCATGCAGAATAAACATCTTCCTATTGTCCCCCTACCTAAACATCTTAATGAATAAGCCAAGGGACTTGTGTTCTGTTGCATTTTTGAGCTTCCTTTATCCTATTCCAAACATTGATTTTGGACTGCTCTAACACTCCGCTACTATTTGATCGAACCCTTTGTGAGATCATGACCATCCCAATGGTCTAGAGAGCCTTTTAAGTCTTCAATAAATAAACACGGTCTGGCATAGTTGCCCCTGTGCTGAGACACACCAGCAGCTCAAGCACCTGCCGTCTGTCACAGGATAGGAATCATCACTGATTTGAAAATGGTTCTATAAATCTAAATATGTCCAATATCTCTCTAAGAAAACCACACTCTTGGCTATTTAAAATTTACTTTTGAGCTGTGGTTACTTTAGAGGATGATTTTCTAACAAAGCCTAGAAATATGTAAGCCATTTAATAATAGGTTTTTAACATTTGTGGGAAGGAACAGTAACTAACATTAGCCACAGATATGCTCCTCTGTAGGGTGAACATGTGTATTTAACATTGGACTTAGGTCTCAGACTGATTTGCTTTCTTGTTTTAGCTTGGGAAAATAATTTGCTTTATATGATTGCTGATTATTGTGCTGATCACACAGTCTTGTCCATGGACTATATACTATTGTCCTCCAGTTGGACTTTGACCAACCATGAATAACAATGTTGGGTAGTTTATAATTTTTCCATTTGCCCTTGCCATTGATGAAAATTTGTTCTTTCATAGAAAACCTACACTTGTTCCATAGTACAAATTGCTGTGGTAGTCTTCTAGTCTGAAGAGACTATGGATGGTTCTTCACAGCCCATGTACAGGGTTCCAGCCAGGATCACTTCTTCCTAGATTAGGTCCCAAGTCTAAGAGTCCACCTGCTGGAAGCTGCAGTTAACCCACCTACCCGTATTCACATTACGACACTAGTCCCAAGACACCAGAGTGTCTTCCAGCAGTTCCCGAGAATTCCTCCTGGCTTCTAATTCTACATTGTTTTCAAAATCATCTTTCTTAGAGAAGAAAAGAAGGTGAAATGTGCACATTTGGACTTATATCCCACAAGGAACACCCAGAATTCTCATGTGAGAACATACACATCATGGACAGATGGATGGCCATATTAAAAATTAATGTTGCTAGAAAATAATTTCATTTTAATATGATGATAACCAGAAACTTGAACCCAAAACATAGCTTCTACGTTTTTAGAAATCATAACACCAAATTCATGTAGTGATAAATTAAATTCAGTGTTACCAAATGTTTTAATGCTAATGTGCAGACATTGTAATTTATTTGTAAGATACTTGGATTAGGTGTGCACTTTAACAAAACAAATCCCTTAACAATGAAATAGGAAGTATGGTAACACTTGTACATGTGTGTGTTTCTACAGTCTCTTAGAAATAGATGAAGATCAGAATGTCCTATTTAACATTCAAGGAACACAATATATACATCATCAACCCTTAGGTCTACAAAGCCATTTACCTTTAGAAAGATGATCTTTGCCACCTTATGTTTGAAGCTGGGGAGGATTTGCTACAGAACGCATTCCCACCCTTCCTTCTGGAACCTTTGAAGAAGGATGTAACATTCTTTGATGAAATGCAGTGAACTATTCCCACTGATATTCTTTAAATTGTAAACAGCTTTGGATCATAAAACAGACACATTTTGGACTGGAATGTCCTCATACCTAGAAGCAAAATAAACCAGCCTCAACTACATAGGCATAAATCACAGACCAAGGTGGCACGACATGTGTTCTCATCCTGCTATATTCTTAAAAGAAATAGACAGCATTAGCTGCCGTTGGAAGCCTTGTCTGAGTATGGCTCTAGGCAGATGAAGGATCTCAGGGAATATCCATACTCAGAAAAAATGGGATAAAGCATGGAGAATCAAACTATAGAGACAATGCAAATTTTTTTCTCTGTGCTGGTCCTGGGACTTGAACTCTGAGCCACCAGCGCCCAGATAACAATGTATCTCAATCTTCTAGTGTTGCTGAGAGAGGATAAAAACAGCACATAGAGAGAATATTCTAGATACTTGAATGTTTCCAGGTGACATTTAAACACTGATGTGATTCGACAGGCCAGTTGTGACAGTGAGCTCATTCTGTGTGCTGAGGCAGCCTGCGTGAATGTCCCCTCAGGGGACACAGCCAGCTTCGCCCAGGACCCTCACCCTGGACCAGGAGGACAGCTGGTCACATGAAGTCACCAGCACTGACCAGCACGTCAACCTTCAACCTTACTGCTTTATAAGATGTAGCACTTTGGGGACCATGTGTATATGATGGATGTTTTAAGGCTGTGCTTTTTATACCAAGTGCACCCCTTCCTAAGGGTGCCAGAGAAGGTCTGAGAGACGGAAACCACGGGTGCTTTGGAAGTGTTAGTGAAGAGCCAAAGCCACAGGGACACATATTTAAGTAGATCAAGAATCACCTTATCATTGTAGAATATTGGAGAGACAACTGTGTCCAATATCCCATCTTCAATCCTTCTAGCTCTTTTGTCTGAGCCAGCCCTTCAGCCCCAAGCATGATGTAGATTTTTTAAACCTTGAATGGCAATATAATAATAATAGCATGAAATGATGACAGAAAGATTTAGGATTGCATTTGGCTTTTGGCATTTTTTTCTGAAGGAGACATACTACTTTCTAATCACTTTCTTTCCAAGACATGAGTGTCCAGGAAACAGACAATAGAACCCTCAGACCAAGGAGTACCAGAGTCAGGAAGGAGAGATAAGCCGGTTTCCTGCCTTCCCGGAAAAGGGAATTCAAACAATTTGTGAAGTTAGACAGCATTCTCCTCTTGTCACTTATATAAATGCATTTCTTCTCCTATGGTCGCACACATTTCCCATGGCCAGGAAGATGGATATGTAAATTCTCCTCCATTTAATTTCCATTTTGTTCTCCAAACACAGACACATACACACAGAACCCATTTGGAGGAATAGTTCAATTCTTGACAAGGATAAGTTAAGGTTTCATTGTTAATGATCACTTATAGACTGCCCAGGCTGGAAGCCCAGGCTTGGGGAGATGGCTGGTGACAATTCTCTCCTCTCCCTTCAGCTTTCTTCCTGGCTTTGTTGTAAAGATTCAGTGCCCCGACATCCTAGATTTGCTGATTCAGCAACAATGCTACACACACCAGGCCATCTGCATCCATCCTGGTCAAGCTCTCAGCCAAGCCTGGCAGTGAAGCGTGGCTTGGCTGGTTGTCATGCCTTGAAGCCAAAACCCAAACTCAAACCCCAAATAAAACCCAGCCTCCTGCCATATGCTTTCCTGAAACTGACTCCAGCCTTTCGTTCTGTGTAAAGCAAAGACATTGGGGACAGAACATGACTATCTGGGATCATGAAAAGGGGAGGGAGGAGACACCCTATCATTGCCACCTGAGACTGGTAACCTGCATCAGATTGTCTCCTGACCTGGAGTCCTGTGAGGCGCACCTCCGCACAGAGAAGACGCTCTCATGTGCAGCAACTAGGATTTCACTGGCCTGGTTTTTGAGAATGACCAACAGACTTTTCTGAGTGGTGTGATTGTTGTGCAGAGAAGTTGAGAGTTCCTTTATATTATGAGAATCCAGTTTGGTGTAATTCTGAAAAAAAAAAAACAGGCAATAAGGAAGAAATGAAAACTGAGGAATCTTTTGATTTCTTGAAGTTATTCATGAGGCCAATCATTTGATTTGATTCACCCAAAGTCCTGTTGAGTGATCAACTGGGTCAACCCTTCCTCCGGGAGCCATTGGCATTCCAGAGGAAAGGAGATGCACCCTGTGAGTCTCAAACTTCCAAGCAGAGAAGAGCCAGGCTTGGGCCTTATGATGCCACTCAGCTCAGATCCAACAGGTCTGAGTGGGGTCCAGTAATGTGTGGTCTCAAAATGGCTCCCATGGGCTTAGGCTGCTGGCCCAGGGCCCCTGCTTTGAGAGCTGCCATTGTTCCTTCAGCCTGGTAGGTGGAAATCCAAGCACCCCTCTGAGCTCTGCACATGGGAATGAAGAGTGGGAAGGATGGATGCAGGAGCGGCCTGTTAACCACGAAGATCTTCAGATATGTGCTGATCTCTATATCCCATTGCTCGCTTGAAAATGAAGATTGCTGAAGCCATTAGGCCCAAGACTGGATAATGTTTCTCCTTCCTCTTCCATCTGAGGCTTTAGCTTTTAGCTGTGGTTTCCTTCCAGTTGATGTCAGGCTAATGCTGGACAGAATTACACCCACCCCGTTGGTCACTCTGTAAGGCCTTCATTGAATTTGAAGTGTCTTTTGATTCCAACATCCTGAAATACTTAACTAACCCGGTCCAGATCAAATAAAACATCCTGCTGTTTTTTGTTTTCAGCGTTCCTGAGGTCACTGGAGAACCCAGCCCTAAGGCTGGCACACAGCTGGATTCTTTTCACCTTGGAGGCTCATTGGAATGAACATCCTGAAAAGAAGAAAGTAACCCAATACCAGGAAGGCAGAAAAGTGTGCAGCCTGGGGCCAGCCTGTGCCACTGGTAAAGATGAACGCGAAAGTCCACAGAAAGACAGAGGTCACAGGCTGTGTCTGAAGGAACTGAGTGGACAACTTGCCCTTGGCACCAGTGAGTACTGGGATCTGTTCTTTTCTTGGGGTTAAATCTACTGTCCCTGTCAGGGAAAAGTCTAAATGGAGTGGTCCCGAGAGCGCTGCTGCTCCGAGTTCAGAAATAGCAACGGCCGGAACAGAGCGTAGGGCATCCACAGCTGCAGACACACCCGTCCCCTTTGACCTCTGAGCATGGTGACCTCTGCAGAGGTCAGAGGTCACTTCTGTACAGAGGTCCCTTCTCCAAAATTTACCCAGAGATAAGATGGAATGTAAATCCTTTCCTCCCAAGGGGTCAACTTTCTCGACAACTCTCTTGTGAGGTCATTCACAGCCCTTCCGTGGCATGAAGCTGGAAGGAAGATTTCAGGTTCCTGGGTTTCCAGTCCTTGGCTTCAGCATCAAATGGAAGGAAATATTAAGAAAAATTTCAAGGGCCAGGAGTATGAATAAAGGAAAGATCAGAAAGACAAACTCAAAGAAGGACAGGTTTTTATCAGGCTGAACAATGAGGACAGAGTGCGTGGGGAAGCAATCCACAACTTCCCTTACTACTCACGTCTCTTCAGAGGCAGAGAGTGAAGTCAGGGGCAGGTCTGGGGAGCAGGACGGGAACAAGGGAGGCTCTTTGTGCAGAGATGGAGGTGGGATGGAAGAGCAATCTAATCTGGAGTTACAGGAAAGGGAGGGGTAACTGCATCCTGTCCACAGTGTGGCCCCCAGTTTGCAGGTTATCTCTAGCATGGCTACGGGCTGTGTTTGGGGAGAGGAAAGGTGAGGGGAGATGGGTTAGCTTGTTGGGCATCAAGGTCAGTTCTGGCGTTTTTCAGGATGTGGCTGTCAAGCAGGGAGATGAGTGTCTCCAGTGTAAGTTATTTTCCATCAAAACCAGCTGCCATTTTGTAAACTCTCATGTTTGTTAAGAGTCGACTCGGCATTGCAGTGTACACGTGTAATCCCAGCTACTTGAGATCAGAGGTGGGAAGATATTGGTTCCAGGCCAGCCTGGGGAAAAGATGGAGAGCAACCAGACCTGAAAAATAAGCCAAAAGCCAAAAGACTAGCATGTGGCTCTCCTGTGCGAGCCTGACCTACAGCTTGCATGGGAGACTGCTTGAGCTTGTGTGCAATCTCATTAACACCAGACCAATGTGACTTTCTTCTCAACTACATGGACTTTGTTCTCGGTTGGCTCACTCATTTTTGTTGCCCTTTATTTTCCTTTAGTTTTATATTTTCCGTGAAACCAATTTCCCTCTTAGGGGGCAGTGGTAGAAATAATTAAGAAATTAGAACATCAGTGTAGTTTTTGCTCAGAGTCTATTATTGGATTTTGCTTCATGGATTTTGCTTCTCCATGAGTATAAAGATAACAACAGTGCTAACTGGTGTGTAATCATTGCAATATCATGTCTGCAAATTTATGTGCAGACCCACAGAAGATACACTACCAGACCTTTAAGGAAGGTCAAAACCTCACAGCATGCTGTGTCTCTGTGACCTGCTTTTGGTGTGTGTAAGTTAGGCTTAGTAAGTGGTTAAAAATAATAACAATGAGTTACAATCTTACAATAAAACAATTACAAAAAATATGTTATAAGTTAGGCATATATGTTCTGTCTCTCTCTCTCCCTCCCTCTTCTCTTCCTCCCTTCCTCCTTCCCTTCTCTTTCTTCCTCCCTTTCTTTCTCCTTTCCTCCCTCCCTCCTTCTCTCCTCTCCTTGGCCCCTCTCTCTTGGAATTTATGTTAATATTAGTTATTTTCAGACCACAGTTGATCTCAGGTAGCTAAAAGTGAGGACAATAGTATAATTGCAGACAGAGCAGGACTGCTGGGTATAACTAAAGTCATGTATGTAATTATGCATATGTGTACATATGTTTCAAGTCACTTGAGAATTGTTTGGATGCATCATATTCCTTTACTCGTAGGAACATATATTCTGTCATGTATCTAGAGTCTAGCTATTCTTATTTATCATTGTGCATTGTTTACTATGCCAAGCTTATGAACTGAATAGGAGTGTGCGCACAGGCAAAGCAGAATGTATAAGATTCAGGCTACTGACGGTCAGTAACTTCACATTAGCACGACTCTCTCACCCAGTGTCTGGATTCCAGTTTTGTCCTGTGTCAGGACTTTTAGACCGTTCCCCCTTTGTATGTCAGGTGTAGTCTAGGATCATGCATTACTTCCAATTATGTCTTTTTAAATTATTACTTCTGAAACAGTCTTGGGTTTTGTGTGTGTGTGTGCGCGTGCGTGCACGTGTGCATGTGTGTGCGCGTGTCTATTGTAGTGGTGACATTTGGGAAGGACTGGCCTTTCCTTGTGAAATGAAGCATGCTCTCAGAGCGCATGTGTCTGCTTCTCTCCTGCAGAAGTGATCTGTTCTCTCTATGGAGGGATCTCATTCTCTGGGGACAAGAGCTGGTCTTCCCCTCGGTGAGTCTGAGTTTTATTAGCTTGTCAATGTCTTCTTCGATTTCTCCACATTTTGTGCTAGCAGCTTTTCTCTATCTTCCAGTAAGAATCTCACGGGAAGCGAAGGCACTTTGGACAGTCCATCACGCAGCCTCCATCTGTTCTAACCCTGAGTGGGGAGAGTGTCTCTCCCTCTGGGATTCCAGCCTGAGCCTCTCTTTGCTGTGATGGCTGTGGACCAGGCCTTCTCCTCCTCAAACACCCAACACCTCTAACAGCCCAACCTGCCATGCCCTACAGCAGAGCTGTGCTTCCTCCTGCCCTAGCCTTTAATCTACTTTTCATTATAATTGACATAGATTTGCAGACTTTGCTTCCAACCATTCATTACCAGCCTTAATTATTTCAGAATTCTCCTTGTCCAGATTTAGTCTCGCTGTGACTCTGTCCCGGGACCCGCGTCTTTATTCCTCTCTGTAGCACTTCTTTCTTTTCTTAGACCACAGGATGTTTCACACTGATACATTCTTTCTCTTACTGAGCTCCACTTCAGGTATATTTTTCAACTAGACTATGACTTTTGGAGTTTGGAATTGTCTGGGCATCCTTGTTTTAGCAACAAGCATGCTTGGTTTAAGCAGAGTCCACCCTCCCCACATCTGACTGCCCTAAACATCTAATCAGGCTCATCATCGCCCACCCCACTTGCAGATGTCTGGTGGCTGTGTGTGTCTTGAGCTAGAATCTGGTTAGACTGGCTTAGTCAGTCTCCCTGGACTCCTGGCTCTCAGAATTCCTCTCTTCACAGCCCCCAGCCCTCCTATCTTGAGCATAAATTCCCACTTTTTCTTGTAGCAAGCAGAATTAAACTGCTCTATATTGAGGTCTCTTATCTCCTCTTGAAATAGCTTCTGGGAATAAAATCTATCTCCCCAAGTTCACTAATTCTCCAGCTTTGCCATGTCCTTGCATGTCCTTGGCCATGTCCATTGGTCCTCTCATGTCTGGGACAGGAGAACTGACCTCTAGCAGGTTACTTTAATCCTAGAAGGATTTAGAACTGTTGGATGGAAGGTTACCAGTTAAATGGAGACAGAAATCTCAGTTTAAATGTGCCTGTAGAAATTGTTGATGAGTCAGCTGACAGACTCCAGGAAGAGCTCCTCAGCCGGCCTGGAAAGGAGGCATGTTTCCATACCCCAGGGGCTTTAACCTCGCATGCAGATTATGCTTGGACTTACTCGGATTGCATGCTGCATGCTGCAGTTTTGCTTCTTTGCCCGGGATGCAGTGAACTCCAGTGCTGGGAGAAGGGCTCCACGCCCCTAGATTACATCGCTGCTTTCTGCCTCCAGAAAATTTCAGTTTCAACATCCTGGAGAAGACATGGTTTGCTGGCTTCGATCTGGAATTAAGCAAAAGGTCATAGATCTAGGTTCATGAAAGAACAGGACTTCTTCTCTGGCCAAGTAGGCAGTGACGGGAGGCCAGGAAAGTCTAAGACCCAACTCATCTGGCCCTTGGTGCTTCAGATACCTCCATGGTTTCTTCACTTCCTGTTCACTCCCTGTTCTCAAATGCCACAAATGAGGGACTTTTCTTTAAGTGACACTGAAAGGTGAAGTTTCCAACAATACAAACCTGGACAGTGTCTCTGATGAAGTGTCTTGAGTAACAGCCACGAAGCGTTTCAAGAGTTGAGAAGGAGCAGCTCTCTCCCTCACCCTCTCCGCCCATGGCCTGAGGGAGGGGGGTCCTGGGGTGCCCAGGTTTGTTCTTGCAGCTTAGACTGGCTTCAGATTTGCTTCCAACTCTGCTGTCCCATGGCTGAATTTGTGTTCGAGCAGACTTACTGTATTTCGACAACTTGGCCTTGACCTCATGTTGAAGTAAGGAGGTCAAGTTTGGCCAGCGCCATATTGACCACATGGTGGATGGTAGGGTCTGGCATCTTGTCTTCATGCTGGGGGAAGAATCCTCACGCCCCTCACTCCCCTCACCCCCATCATCTGCCTCCCAGGTAATGGGTGTGCCCAGACCCCTGGAGACAGGGGCGGGCACTTGGCTGATAGGTTACTGAATCAGTCAGTCCAGTACCTGGGACTGGCAATTTCCTGAGGATCTGCTCCCTGCACCAACCTATTTAGGCCAGGACCAGCCTAGTGGCCAAGACTCCATGTCACATGTTTCTGTGATCCTGTCCTGTGTCCTGTCTCCTGGCTTGTCTCCAGTCATCATGGAGTCCCAATCCAGCTCTCCCTTGGAGCTGAGTTGGCTTGTTGGTATTGTTTTGTTATTTCTTTCTTCTTTAGCATGTTTCCTAGTGATATTATGTGTATTTGCGTGGTGCAGGCCTTTGTAACAATGGGCAGCCTGCAGCCTGCTAACTGTATAATAAAGACTCCAGTATTCTATATTTTAAAATGTGGCTTCTGGGATGATTTGCCTTACAACAATGTCAACTTCAGCCAAGCCACGGCTGCTGGTGACCACGGGAGGGTTGGGCATCCAGTCATGGACTAACCTCTGTCCCTCCCAATTACCTAATCCCCAACTCTCTCTTCTGCTTGCCTTTGACAGTTTTCTGTGTGGACCTAATCTACACAGCCTGCTTCACCCTTCAGATTCCAAGTTAGGTGTGTCTACTGCCACAAGAAGAATAGCCAACCCAAGGCTGCCAGGAGGCCCCACACCAACCCGTCAGCGGAGGCCTGCCCACCACACACAGCCAGCCTGGTGACCCCAGCCTCACCCGACCCCCGCACGGGTCCCTACAGCAGCCCTCCCACCACCATGCCGCTTGACGCAACTGACAGAACCTACAGAAAGGCATTTGGAAGTGGGTGCTGGGTTACAGTCGGGTGAGGTCACTGTGTTTGGACTTTATTATGAATGGGTCATGTTTCTAGGAGTAGGAGCATGCCTGGAAAGTGGATTGGTTCCATCACCAAGGATGGGATTAGTAGTTCCTGGGCCCTGCCAGACACGCAGCTGTGTAGACAAGCGTCGGTGACCTAATCTCCCCAGCTAGGAGCTGGCCCGTCCCGCTGCCATGGGGCGCTCACCTCGAGGTGGGGTGGCCCAAGAGGGTCTGAGGGTACAGGAAGGGGGTCACTGCTTTAGGGAGCAGAGGGGGAGCTGTGAACCACACCTTGGAGAGACAGCGTGAGGAGACGGAGGTCACACCTCTCCTTGGGAAGAGAAAGAAATGGAGGAGACTGTCTGAGAATTCAACCACATGGAGAGAAGGCAGTGCCTTCGAGAAACACTCAGCAGAAAAGAGGCGGACACTTCTATCCAAAGGACAGAAGAGTGGGCAACAGGATATCTTTAAGTCCTCAAATCTTTGGTTATGTGCTGGAAGGAATTAGTGAGATGTAGCCTCCTCTCCTCAAATTGATCTCATTTTTCTTGGTGGGAGTGGAGACCAGCTCACCCCACTGCCCGCCACAGGCTTCTTTGAGCCTTGATGAATCGTGTTGCCTGGGAGTGTCTTCCATTCCTCTGGTTCCTATCTCCTGAGCCGAGTCCTCCAGTTGTAGCTAAGTCATTAATTGTGAAGCTAGTTGATTCCCTCTCTGCTTTTCCTCTCCTACCTCTTGTCATTGTTTTCTCCTCTGGACAGTGTTACAGAAAAGAATCTGAAAGCAAAGAAAGCAAAGAATCTGAACAACTGCTGAGTTCATTTTAGACACACTTTTCTACTTATTTTTGGATAATACAAAAAAATTCAGTGTTGCAGGTGTGGCTCAAGTGGTAGAATGCCTACCAAGCAAATACCAGGCCCTCAATTCAAACCCCAATACCAAAGGAAAAATGTCATCAAGGTAGTACTGAAAGGATCTTTTTTCTAGTTCTTTTGAGAGAAAAATTTCAAACAATATCCCCAGAAAAAGATGCAATGGAAATTTTACTCATTTTTCTTTATCTCATATTTCTTTCAACCAAATCTAAACTGAAAATTCAAAAATCCCTGAATATTCCAACTAGAATGAGAAATTCAATGACTGGATATCAATCACTATATAAGAATATGTAATTCAGTCAAAAGTAGACAATAGCTGGGCGCTGGTGGCTCACGCCTGTAATCCTAGCTACTCAGGAGGCTGAGATCTGAGGATCACGGTTCAAAGCCAGCCCGGGCAGGAGAGACCGTGAGACTCTTATCTCCAATAAACCACCAGAAAACCGGAAGTGGCGCTGTAGCTCAAGTGGTACAGTGCTCGCCTTGAGCTGAAGAGCTAAGGGACAGTGCCCAGGCCCAGAGTTCAAGCCCCACGACCGACAAAAAAAAAAAAAAAAAGTAGACAATATAGAGAGCTATGTGAAAAGTCAGAATTTTCATTTAGTCCAATTCACTGTCTTAGAAATTCCTCAATTAAGTCCCAAAGCTTGAAACTAATGCCTGTAAAATAGGCATATTCTATATAAATTGGCTAATGTAGCAAATAAAACAGGGCATGTTTCTCCAATGGAACTCGATTCTCCCTCACTCTTGTCACCCATATGACACTGCTGTGTGGTATACACACACACACACACACACACACACACACACGCTGTGATGACTTTGTGATGACTTTGATGACGTGTCTGACAGTCTTATTGCCTCAGTTCCTCTACAAATGAGCCCAGAGAAAGCAGAATAGGGAGACAGGATTGTCTCAGATAGAGCATCAAAGGTACCTTTCTAAGAACTTGAATTCTCAGAAAGTCACCAGACCAAATCCCACAGTGGAAAGCACCTACTCACAGGAGTTACTTGTCTACAATTGCTAGGTCAATTTCAAGTGTATAAATTCATCTAAAAATGACTACAGCCCAGGTAAATCTTCCTTCATGACATGTTTAACTATAACAGGTATGCAAATCACTGTCGATGGAAGTAACTTTAAATGGTTGAGTTTGATTTTAACTTACTCGTGTGCTTGCATTTCTTTATCTGTTGCCTTGTCTTTTGCCTAAAGTCCCAGTGCTCAGTTTGTAGACACAAAAGGTAAGTTAATTCTCATTTTGCACTCAAATAAATAATATTTTATTATATATTTCCATCCTAACAAAGTAGACCTTAATGCAAAATTGCCTTGGAGTGTTAACAACAATTAGGCCACATCAGTTCATTTGTAGGCTCTGTCTGTAAGTTGTGACTAGCACACCTGCATGATAAAAATGAACACTGGATTGTCTTATGCCCCCAGTCTAACTGTACTACACTGTACTTTCAAAAGTAAGGAATAAAGAAATAATAGCATTTAGTCCACCGAGTTCAGTGGCTCATTTCGTCTGTAGTCTAAAAGTTCACCAAGTTCAGGTACTTGCAAGACACTTGAGACACATGTCCCAGATCCATGGGCAGCCTTGGGGCAGGAGGAGGCATGAGTCCATGCAGAGCTCAGCCACCACCCTGTCTTTCTAACTCAGCATAAGAGAGAATTATTGAGGTGTTCCCCTGTGACACATTCCCTACTGCCAGCCTGCAAGCCCAGAAGCAAAGAGACCAATGGGCTCGAGTGATTTGATGACATTGTTGGGGGTGTTGGGGGAAAGGCCTTCCCTCATCTTCCTCAATGGGAATCCCACTTTGTGCACGTGAGCATGTCTGCAGCTACATCATTATAAACTGGTGTCAAGAACAGTCCCCGCAACGTTATTTTAAGGAAGTACGTTCCAAGACCTCCAGTGGACACCTCAGCATCTGGTATTTTTCTTACTTTATTAAGTGGAGAGCATGTGGCTGTTCACTTGAAGGAAGCACTCTGTCACACCTGAATTACCTGCCTGGCCATTCCTACACTGCAGAGCCACTGTGATATAAATGAGTGTTGCTTGCTTGGATGCAAGAACTGAGACATGAAGACAGTGAATCTAATGACCAATACAGTTGGCAAGGGACTAGCAGCTGGGGCTGTGTAACCTGGCACTATGCTGAGCACAAGGAAGAGTTAGGTCCCTGGAGGGACATTGTAGGATGCCACAGGCTTTTGTCACGCTTCTCAGAATGGCGCAGAGTTTGAAATGAATGACTTATTTCTGGAATTTTCCATTTAATGTCGTTGAATTATGATAGCCTGGTTAAGAGTGGATTTCTGCACATACATCTGCCTCTAGGAAGATTTATTGAATTGAGCTTCTGAGGAAGGAACCTGACTTGTGAGGGCTGAGGAAATCTTATGATGTTATAGACGGCCCAGGAGAAGATCTGGGCTCACTAAACTAGAAAGAATTGTCTTGCACTTTAAGTTTTCCAATCTTTCAATAGAGTATTTTTTCTTAAAAAAAAAAAGCCATTTTATTTCCTGTCAGTTTTAGGCTTCTTGGTAAAGTCCTAGGATGAGAAATCGTTGTCCTGGTTTAATTTACACAAACTAGAACAATCCCAGGTTCTTTAAAGAGCACCGTTGTGGGAAATCCAGAAGACTGGGCCAAAGTGGGCATGCGTTTGAGGTGTGGGGCAGTGAGTGCATTCTCCTGCTGGAAGCGTGGGGCCTCAGCCATATCTAGTGAGGGAAGGGACGGGGCATACGCAGATGTGCACGTAGACATACACAGATGTGTACCTTGGCATATTCAGTCTGTTTACCCAGCCTGCCTTGCAGGCAGGGTCCTATACAGCAAAGAGACAGACTGAAGGAAATCGAATAGATAAGACTGCTTGTCCAGAACGAGTCTGAAGTCAGTTTCTGTTCCAGCAGGTTTTGTTTATGAGCACACAGTAATAGGACAGAGGGTTTGTGGTGATGATTCCAGAGATGAATGCAGTATGCTCTGAACAAGTTCACTCCTCTATTTTATTCCCGTCATTCATGCAAAGAATACAGGAATCTGAGATGCAGGGTATTTCCATCCTTTTTGCTCCTATATCCCACAGTTTGGGGTCTTAAGAAGGATCCAAATTCAATAGGGACAGCTATTCAAGAAAACAAAGTCAATTGATTGGAAATTTCATTTTATTAAACTCCAGGAATTTGTCTCTAGTGGATCTGATGACTCAGGGATTTCATGTTGGCCTCCTCGGAGAGCTCGGGAAGCCCCGTGTGCCCACCAAGGGGGAAGGGGAGGAGGAGGAGGAGGACACAGCTGATCAAACAGAGACAGGCCAGGACAGCTGCTTATCCCAACATCAATGGGCCCCTTTGGTTGATGCAGATATAATTGAAATGCCCCATTTGCATCGAGCTCACCAGGGCAGGAAAAACAAGTCAGAAGCCTCAGCCTGGCCCCAGGTTATAAGCAGTGTCTTGGTTTTAATCAGCTACATCTTACAGTGGCTTCTAAATCGGAGCAAATAATCTGGCCACCAATGAATGCAGGTCTCATTTCATCTACACTATTCAGTCTGGGGACAGATGATACAAAGCAACCTTGCAAATGAACATAGAAGATCAGCCAAAGGCAATCTTCAGCAAAAGGGCACATCTCCATTCAGAAGAGAAGACGGAATCCTCGTTTTCCCTCAGCCCAGCAAAAGTGTGTCTTAGGACAGTGGGCTAGCCTGTGGCAGCTCTGTCTTGGTGAATACCAGGAGAAGCACGTTCCTCCCAACAAGCTCAAGACGTCACTCACGTTTGCATCGAACAATTCAATGCAGATGTTGACTGCTGGACGAAATGTTTTACAGTGGATTCAGTTATTGAAATTTATCCTCAGCCACATCAATCACCCATGAAGCATAAATACACCTCTTTTCAACCCGGCAAATACTGGGCGATGCTTGGGTTTAGAAAGATTGCTGGGACCATATGCTTAGGTATCATGGAGCAAAGAAAATTATTTCTTTCTAAGACGACTCTGGAGTTTGATATCTTAGTAACCAGAAGTAATTTTATTACAAATTCGGGGATGAATCAAGGCAAAACTCTCAAGTTCAAACATGCACAATCGCATACGTACACACATGTCATGAAAATCTGCATGCCCTTAGTTATTGTAATGAATTAGGAGAGTGGATCTTACCAAAAAGAGCTTAGCGGAGAGGTTTGCTTGTGGTTGAACATTTCCCCCCCTGTGGAGCTAGAAATATCACTGTACATGTGGTGATTAACAGCATCTCTATCTGCAGCTCCAAAAGTGTTGACACAGATGTTTGGCTAATCATTCATAGCAAATAGCTATTCCCATAAAGGCTAAGATTAGTCGGAATTGGCATGCACCTCCTTCTTCTGTGAGCCTCGTTTGATTATAGATGATGTTTTGTTAGAGTGTTTCCATGCAACATCATAAATGATGTAAAACCCAAGAAAAACACAGACCCTCTGCCAAAACCAAATGAAATACGCATCAGAAAAAATGTGACTTTGATTCAGGTTCAGGTACCAGGAAGCTTGCCTTGGTCTATTGTTGTTCAACATGGAGAAAACCATCCAAAGCAACTCTGACATTCATATCCAGTTAAGCCCGACGTGGCTGCCAACATTTATTCAACATGAAGCTCACTGACGGTGCTGTCTCCGGTGTGAGGAGCCAGGGCAGGAACATCCGCGGTGGCTGTGAGAGGTGAGACACAGCCACGCAGCCTGCGCCAGGAGACGGTGTTACCTGGAGGGCTGCGCCACATGGTCACTGTTTGTCTTGTGGGCAGCACAGATGTGTCTATGTGCTGGCTGCAAAGCTGTTCCTTCTCACTTTTGATCTCTGGAGTCTGCTTTCCACACCCTGTCTTTTCCTTCCATCAATGGACTCCAAGAGATACTTGCATCCTGTCACCTCCTTCCTCTCCTTCATCAGGGACCCTTACACGGCTCCTTGGAAATTCACATCGGGTTCCCATGATTCCACTTCGGGTGCTTCTTGGAGGCTGTGGAGGTACACTGTTACACTTCTCCACCAGCAACAGTCAGGGAACTGAGGGAATTAATCCGGGTACTTTAGCCCTTCCATCCCACCCACCAGGGAAGGTCTCGAAGGTCATGGAAACCAAACTCCATCTTGGAAACAGAAGAACTTGGGTTTTCAACCACAAAGCTGTGAGCAAATAAAAGTCTGTCCTGTATAAATTTCTCAGCCTCAGGTACTTTGTTATAGCAAGACAAAGGGCTAAGACAGAACCTCATGCATTCTTATCATATCTATTTTGTGAACTCTAATTAACCACTTGTATGCCAAGTAACTCCCAATGCTTGAACTTCCAGTCTCATCAAAGAATGAGAGTAGCTTCTTTTAGACAAAGTGCACAAAGAACAGGAGAGAGACGAAGCGTGAGCTACATTCTTTGTAACTTTACTGCCGCTAACAGGGTCTTCCATGTTCATCTCTTTACCTGATAACTCCTGCTCATCCTGAGGGCTGGGTGCAGGGACCAGCAGCCTCCTGTGGCCTCCTGTGGCCTCCTGTGGCCTCCTGTAGCCTCTTGTGGCTTCCTGTGGCTTCCTGTGGCCTCCTGTGGCCTCCTGTAGCGTGCGTGCCGATCTCTTCTGAGACACACTTAGCCAGGTGCACCCATCATCCTCCATGGCAGACTGTGAGCTCCCTGGAGAAGATGGCACATCTCTAACACATGCCCTAGCACTGGGAGAAAGAACTATTGGCAAAGACAAAAATGCTGAATGAATGCCTGCCCCAGGGGAGCCCCTAGCCACATGTGGCCGCGTGGGGAGCTCGGCTGGGTGGGCCGTGTGGTTGAGGATCAGAGCATTTTGACTGGGTTTTAAGTGACTTATTTCATATCTAAATTTCTACACGTGGCATCTTGCTTTATTTTTGGATCTGAAACACTAGGGAAATTACTTATGCCCTTTTTTATTTTTCCACACATCTAAGGAACAGGCCTGATGGTGCCTCTGTGGACTGATTCTGGGGGCCTCCCCTGGGCCCTCCTCTGTGGTCTGATTCTGGGGGCCTCCCCTGGGCCCCCCTCTGTGGACTGATTCCGGGGGCCTCCCCTGGGTCCCCCTCTGTGGTTTGATTCTGGGGCCTCCCCTGGGCCCCCCTCTGTGGCCTGATTCCAGGGGCCTCCTCTGGGTCCCCCTCTGTGGCCTGATTCCAGGGGCCTCCCCTGGGTCCCCCTCTGTGGCCTGATTCCAGGAGTCTCCCCTGGGTCCCCCTCTGTGGTCTGATTCTGGAGGCCTCCCCTGGGTCCCCCTCTGTGGTCTGATTCTGGAGGCCTCCCCTGGGCCCCCCTCTGTGGTCTGATTCTGGGGCCTCCCCTGGGTCCCCCTCTGTGGTCTGATTCCGGAGGCCTCCCCTGGGCCCCCCTCTGTGATCTGATTCCGGAGGCCTCCCCTGGGTCCCCCTCTGTGGTTTGATTCTGGGGCCTCCCCTGGGTCCCTCTGTGGTCTGATTCCAGGAGTCTCCCCTGGGCCCTCCTCTGTGGTCTGATTCCAGAGGCCTCCCCTGGGTGCCCCTCTGTGGTCTGATTCCGGAGGCCTCCCCTGGGCGCCCCTCTGTGGTCTGATTCCGGAGGCCTCCCCTGGGCCCCCCTCTGTGGTTTGATTCTGGGGCCTCCCCTGGGTCCCTCTGTGGTCTGATTCTGGGGGCCTCCCCTGGGCCCCCCTCTGTGGTCTGATTCCAGGGGCCTCCCCTGGGTCCCCCTCTGTGGACTGATTCTGGGGGCCTCCCCTGGGTCCCCCTCTGTGGTCTGATTCTGGAGGCCTCCCTTGGGCCCCCCTCTGTGGTCTGATTCTGAGGGCCTCCCCTGGGCCCCCCTCTGTGGTCTGATTCAGGGACCTCCCCTGGGCCCCCCTCTGTGGACTGATTCTGGGGGTCTCCCCTGGGTCCCCCTCTGTGGTCTGATTCTGGAGGCCTCCCTTGGGCCCCCCTCTGTGGTCTGATTCCAGGGGCCTCCCCTGGCCCCTTTCTGTGGATCTGGAGAAGTGCATTGGAACAGCTTCCTGTGCCCATGTGCTGGTCTGGAGGAAGTAGCGGCACTAGGCCCAGGGTCTAGAGGAGCCCTGCTGGGAGAAGGGCCCCCATGTGTTTCCCCAGCCCCCCAGAAAGGGGCTCAGGGCTCTGGACAGCAGCAGGAAGAAGAGTTGGGCATGAGCAGAGGCAGGTGACAGGGATTGGAATCAGAGCATAGTGACAGGTTCTGTTAAGGGCGGACTTCTCCCTTGAGCCTGTCGATGTCGAGGTGTCATCCGAAAGCAGGAGAAAGGCTTGAAATCTCTGCCTCCCTTTTGTATCAAGTTGTGTCCAGCTCTCCCCAGTCACCTTGTGACCGCCTTGGAATCAGGAAAGACTGACCTACGGTATCTTGTCACAAGGGTTGAAGCTACACCGCAGGCCATGTGGCTGTCTTACCATGCCCAGCAAATGTCTGACAGCCCTGGGAAGAGTACCACCTGGGCCATACCTTTGACGTCCGTGCTGCATCTGTGACAGGAGCTGTTTAATAATTACGCCAATGTCTCTCTCCCATCCCAATTTTCTCCTCAACCCTAAAGCCCGTGTCTGTCCCCTGAAGATGGGCAAAGTGCTCCCTTCTCCTCCTCCTGCAGTGTCTCCTCTGCCCTCTACCTCTACTCATCTCTTTATTTGGGATGTTGGGGTGAGTGGCTAGACTGACAGTTTGGGTGCTCTAGGGTGGAACTTTTGGCCTAGAATTCCTGGTCACAGCACTTTACTTTTAAGCATCATGGGACACAGGGACTCAGCATCGCATTTCTTAGATTTAAAGGCTCTTCCTGTGGCACCTAGGGGAGTATTGGCACTGGGTGGCAAGAAGGCTGGCTGAGGGGGGCATCCAGTGGTCTGGGCAGATCCGGGGAGCAAAGAGGGGTGAGGCAGTGTTGGCATCGGATTACAGCTCTGGGGGACATTAAAGAAGCGTGACACCTCTAAGAGAAGGGTCTGGGGACAAGGGGTCTAGTTTAGAACAGGGCACAGCTTACAGCTTGCTATGTGCATGCTGGGAAGAAATGTTCCAGATACCCCAGCGTGGCTCAGTGGGCTGAAGCAGACCGGGACAGGTCCAGGAAAGCTGACCTCCACCACCGCCGCCCCCCACCTTCTCCCTGAGACTTATGGTCTGTCACCGTGAGGACACCAGGCAAATAGAAGCACAACAGAAACATGCCAGTTTTTTTCTCCATCTCAGAATAGAGGAGGAGTCCAGTGATGGACCTGTGGGCCTCGCAGCCGGTGACTGGACCTGTGCACTTCCGAGGGCTGAGGGTTCACTCAAGAACTTGGAGAGAACTCACTGTCTCTTTCCCAGGTACACAGAAGTTGGTGAGAAACGCTGCAGTGTCCCCCGGATCTTTTTAGGTTTTATTTCTCACGATGGACTATCTGCTATGAGATTCATTTAGATTCCTCGTGAAGCAAGCCACGCCATGGTAATTGTACAAATACGATGTTTTCAATTACACTTTTACTATCTCGTTGTTCTCTTCCAACTTGTAATCCTTCTTTCTCATCACTCTCTGGTCATTCCTGACCTGTATCCCCTCCTCCTTCTCACAGGACAGTCATTAAACCAACCCAGTCACCAGGAAGGAGTGGAAAGAATGAATGGATTTGGCTTTAAATATCCCTAAATGGACAGCTGGGAAGTGGCTGGAAATGAAAACCAGGTGGCTTAATGATATTAGCATGGGTTTGCTTGAGAACATGAGCCTGGGCCCCGCTTCTTGGTTTGGGTTTTATCCATGACATCAGGGCTCTGAGGGGAGCCGGGCAAGGAAGCCCGCTGCTGGCGGAAGGATAATACCGTGGCCTCCTCTCTTCCGTTTGTGTCCCGTGGAAGTGGGAAATCACAGCTGCCACTAATCCAGCGTGGGTACCTGACCAGCCGAGCAGAGAGGCGTGTGCATGAAGCTGTGCTGGACAGGTCTTAGAATCCTTCAGTGCCTTCCTCACAGGCTGCCTGGACACAGAGCAACCACATCCAGCCAGTCAACGACCCCAAGGAGTCTGGTTTGGCTCGAGTTTCTCACTGGCGAGGGCCTCGCTATAAACTTTACGGACCCAATGGCTTTTGCACACTTGCAGTTAAGACTCCAGAATGTTCAGCGAGAGGCACCGAGGGGGCCACCATGGCCTGACACAGGGATGTCACAGCCAAGTCAAAAATAGTCCCACTTGGGGCTTGGGGAGAAGAAAAGGGAACTGTCTTTGAGCAGCAGAATTGCTGCTCGTTGTTTCATTGCCACGCACGGATCGAGCATTATATGAACTGTGGACACTTGCAGAGAGTAAAGGAGACCCTTCAAACCGCTCACACCAATCCCACCTTCCATTCCTCTGCAGATTCTAGACCCACTGGGGTGAACAGCAGGGAAAGCACGCAGCACAGGCATGGAGAAGTTTCCACCTGGTCTGCCACAGGCTCTCCAGAGGCTCTCTGGTTTGGGTGGCTGTACAAACTCAAGCTAAGATCAACCAATCCCGCATGGACCACCTCAAGAGCATAAGAAAGGCTAATGCAGCGCTGTCCTGGTGTGCATCACATATAAGAATTAATGTGGGAGGGGCGTGGCATGACAGACAGCTCTGGAGACATCCCTCCCTCCCCTTCTCTTCCCTTCCCTAGTCTGCTCAAGTGGTTCCTGGGTCATTCAGCCACATGCTATTGGTGGGGGAAGGGACTGGTCTTGGAGCTTGAACTCAGGGCTTGGGCACTGTAGGGCTCTACCTCTTGAGCCACAGCTCTACTTGCAGCTTTTTGGTGGTTCATTGGAGATAAAAGCCTCACGGACTTTCATGCTCAGGCTGGCTTTGAACCGCAACCCTCAGATCTTGGTGACATGAGCCACCAACACCTGGCAGTCAAATGCCATGGAAGCTTTACTGTGAAGGAATCTTGCTGATGGAACAAAGGTGAAAGGTAAGTTGAGTTCAAGAGAAAAGCCCAGCCATTGAGTGAGCCCTGCAATGCACCAGGGCTTTTCCTGAAGGGAGAGACTGGATGTGAGGGATGTCCTCTGGGGCTGACCTCGAAGCAGGGAGGAGTTTCACAGAGAGGAACGTGGTGTCCTGTGTGGTTGGGGCTTTCACCCCTACAGTTGCAAAGAACTGAATGCCATCAGCACCTGTAGATGCTGAACTGGGTCTCCACTTGAGCCTCTGGGAAGGAAGGAAGTGCAGCAGCACGTTGCTTTCCCCTGTGTGAGCCTCGGAGCAGAAAGCCGAGCTTCACTGTGCCCAGTCATCTGACCTAAAGACTACGGGGAGCTGACACCTAGCTGTCAAGCTTGTGGTAACTTTTCCACAGCAAGGCAAGACTAGCAACGCACGTTTAGAACCAGCAGGTTACACTTCCTGAGCCAGTCCCATCATCCCACAGCAGCCTGCCATCAGCGTCCTCAGAGTCCAAATCCTAAGTCAGACTAGAGAGATGACCGCCGTCCTTCACTCCTCACTGGTGCATAATGAGGTAGTCCTCAAAGAAATGCACAGAACTCACCTGTGAACATGGCCGCTGGCACCGGCATCGAAGGTAACCACATTCTCATGGGTGGTGAGTAATATTCATTGCTGTTTCTTTCATTATCACTGTTGGAGTTACGTTGTCTCTTCTACCCAATAGTATTAAGTAAATAGCTTTTCCCTAGCTGCAGCTGCTCTAAAATGTCCATTGCTGCCTCTTGATGTGCAGTGCCATGAACTTCCGGTTCTCCAACTGTCAGGAAGTCAGCAGCGTCAAGGCCCAGAGGCTCCTGACGTGGAGAGTTCTGCCCAGTGCTCACTCCGCATTGCCCTACCCATCCACCCGAGAGCACCTGCCCCTGCCCCCCCCCACGCCGTGCAGTCATGGGGACCCACGAGCCCACAGTGACAAAACGTGTTTAGTGGCTAGAAAAAGTGGACAAAGTTTGGCAAGGGACTGGCCCCGCTATCTCCTGGGCTGATGAGTTGCAGCAGGCTGTCTAGCGGTCAGACCCTCAGCCCGGGTTAGGACACCGCCTCCGGCCCTGGGCCTACACACTCCCAGGCAGATGGAACTGAGCCCCAGTGGGCTTTCATACCCAAGATGGGGGTCCGACCGCTCAGTGCACAGTGGGAAGCTCACCCCCTCAGAATGTTCACTGAGACGTGAAAATAGCTTTCTGGTAGGGAAGTACTTCACCTGAGAAAGAAAATGCACTGTCCCTAAAAATACAATACACAAAAACGGGCTCTGATGCTTCACACCTACAGTCTAGCTACTCATGACGCTGAGACCTGGAAGACTATGATTAGAACCTGCCCCTGTGTAGAAAAGTATGAAGAAAATCTATCTCCTATAACTAGCAAAATGCTGGACTGGAGATACGGCTCAAATGGTAGAGTACTAGCTCCATAAACAAGAAAATTGAGCTAGTGTGAAATGTCCTGAGTTCGAGCCCTGGTAGCAGCACCATTTTACTTACCTAAAGTCTCTAAAAATAAAGTCTATCCACTTGCAAATAAAAGACATTTTTAAAAAGATTTGTTCTACCAGATAAAGAAGTATATTATAAATCAAGAGTAATTTACACGCAGTGGCTTTGAGCCAAGGCACTAGCCAAATCCAGGGAATACATGAGACAGTTCAGCAAGGCTCAGAGACTTCACATGTAAGCAGCAATGACATCAAAGATGAATTATGCAAGAACTGATAGCAAGAGAGCTGGCTGACTCTTTGGGGAGAAAAGTTATATCACTTGCTCTCATCTTATTTTAAATGAATTTCAAATGCAATACAAATCTAGATAGAAAATAAAACCTCTAATATAGTAGGAAAAAGCATACATAAATATTTAGTCCTGGGGCTGAGAAAGAACATTTCTATCTAATCCCAGAAGTGAAGCCATAAAAAGAAATGGTGATGGAGCTGATGATTTATGCTACATATAAATTTCTATATTAAAGAAAAACATGCTTTAAAAGTCAAAGAAATTTTAGAAGAAAATATTTGCAATATTCATAAAAGACAAATGACTTGAATGACTTGAAGTATTTGTGTGTGTGTATGTGTGTGTGTGTGTGTGTGTGTGTGTGAGAGAGAGAGAGAGAGAGAAAGAGAGAGAGAGAGAGAGAGAGAGAGAGAGAGAGAGAGAGAGAGAGAGAGAGAGAGAGAGAGAGAGAGAGAGAGAGAGAGAGAGAGAGCGCACATGTACGCATTGATCCTAGTCTTATACTCAGGTCCTGAGTATTTTCCCTTAGCATTTTGCTCAAGACTAGTACTCTATCACTTGAGCCACAGTTCCAGTTCCATGTTTTGGTGATTAATTGGAGGGAAGAGCCTCATGGACTTTTATGCCTGGGCTGGCTTTGAACTATGATCCTTAGATCTCAGCCTCCTAAGTCGCTAAAACTATAGGTGTGAACCCCCAGCACTTGGCTTTGAATTATTCTTATATGAATGAGGGAAGGCTGAATTCTTAGAAGGAAAATGGACAAATGACCTGAATAACAAAAGCAAATTATAACACAAATGCCCAATAAATCTGTGAAAATATATCTGCCACCTCAGATAATGAAATAAATGGGCACAATGAGGTATTTGGGGGCTGGTTGGATTACAGCTGTGTCAGTGGAAGGGAGGGCGGATTTCACAAACACTTAGAGGACAGCGTAAGAAAAAGATCACAACTTGGAGGCAGGTGGAAGGTGCTTGTGGTTTCCCTCATTGCTTTCTACTGAGTAGGAGAAATTAGAAACCTGTGTGGGTCCAGGTTAAAGTGGAGAAGGGTAATAGCAATGCAAATAGCTCATGTCTGATGGCAAGGCAAAGTTATCATCTGATAGCCTTAGAAAGTTTCAGACCCATTGTAACAATGAGATATACAAGACACTATGTTGAAAAATGAGCAATTTAGGGGGGAGGGGAGTAGTTGTAGAGGTGGGAGGGAAGCGAGGTTAGGGGAAAAACAAAGGAGGAGGCAACAATGCTTGATAGGAAATGTACTCACTACCTTGCTCGTGTAGCTGTAACCCCTCTGTAAAGTATTTTCACAATAAAAAACTTATGTGTTTTAAAAAAGGAAGCTCCTGAGTCCAGTCCGAGGGCTCTGGCACCTTCTGCAGCATGGCCGCCTCCTCTGCTCCTTCCAGGACTCCTTGTGTGAGTGTGTGGCCCTCCGGGTCAGCTGAGAGCCTGCTGCTCATCAGTGCAGGGGATCGATACGTCTCACACGTGTGCTCACTACGCGTTCCTGTGAAAGACGTGCTTTTAGCTTTTTAAAAATAAGGCTACTTAGGAATTTTGCAAGCATTCTGAAGCCTTGTAAAGTGAGGGCACGGCTCTTCAGAGCCATGGTCGTTTACTGCGCAAAGGCTGCTGAGAATCTCCTCTCCGGCTGCAATTCCTTACAAAGGAGAATATAAGGATGTTTAAGTAACTTTTCGAGAGGCTTCTGAGGTTTGAACTCAACGTCTCTCACCTGCCAGGCAAGTGTTCATCCCTCTTCCTTACTCTAGCTATGTTTTCAGGCAGTCTCAAGTTTCAGCCCGGGGAAGACCTCAGCCACGCTCCTGTAGTGGACTGGGAGAGGTAACAAGTGTGTACCACCATGCCAGACTTAGTGATTGAGATGGCGCCTCCAACATTTTGCCTGAGGTTGGTCTTGAACCAATGATCCCAATCCCTTCCATCTCTAAAAGTGTTTTTTTGTTTTCAAAGAAAAGGAGAAGAAATTATATCACTGGTTCTAATCAAGGCGGTAGCCAGAGACACTTGATATTGGAGATAGTGGTAATAGTGACACTTCCTCTGGGGTTAGGGGTGAGCCGAGATGATTCTGATAATCATTCTCTGCTCCTCATAGAGAAGAATCTGACCAAATACCCACACCATGGAAGCTGAGGAGCCCGGCTTCAACACACAGGCCCCACATAGAGGTCCTGTGGGGAGACTGGGGTGCTGTGCTTCTCAACTAGGAACCACAGGGTACCACAGGTACCACAGGGTTTGGGACTCACACCTGAACTCTAAGCTACTCAGAAGCATGACATCTGGGGGATTATGGTTGGAGGCTAGTGGGGGAAGGGATTGGGGATGGGGTCGGAGCTGCTGGAATATGAAACCCAATCTTAACAGAAAATGATGGTCGTAGTGGCATATGGCTTGCATCTCAGCTATGGTGGAAGCATACACAGAAAGAGTGAAATCCAAGGCAAAAAACAAGACTGTCTTGGAAAAATAACAAAAGAAAATGGGAAGCACAAGTCCTCAGAAAAGAACTGTACCATCACTGGTACAGACACACGTTCATGGTTAGGACGTACTGATAAGTTAAAAAACAATTAAAATTGTACATAATGATTATATGACCAGAAATATGTATCTCTATATCTATAGATAGAGATATATGGCTAGAGACTCAGATATAGAGATAGGTATCTTCAGAGCAGGCAGCGTATCCTTTGCTGGGCTTGCCTGGCTAGGATTTGAACACCTGGGTGAAGGGAGCAGAGCACACCCCCTCCATCGCCAGGGCAAGACCTGAGCAGGAGTACACGAGTCCACACTGCCCAGTGAATGCAAGTTGGTCAGGAATGGGTGAATTCTCACTTAAGCCTCAGTTTTCCCGGAGGCAATGTTTAGATGAGGAAATCCTGCTACAACACATGGGAGTTTCATCAAATCTACTGTAAAACAGGAATTTCCCCTCCAAAAAAAAACCCACAGCGAAGACTTTTAGATAAGTGAATTAAAAACATAAACTCTGGCAGGAACAACGATTTTTTTTCCTTTACTAAATTAGTACCACTTGGTTAGAGGATAGTAGATCATATTTGTCAGGTTTAAAATTTATAGGATTCCTTTTGCTTTTGTCAAATTTTAAATCCATGAGTTAAACATAGTTGTTCACAGAGAAAATTAAACTCTACTCTTCATGTTGCCATTTATCTTTGGAAAACAAGGTGCTTCATGAACACCCACTGAACTTCTCAGAATTCCTGTTCAGTGAGTCAACACATGAATCCCATGTTGGGGAAGAAAATCTGAAACAGCAGTGGGCAATATTTTCATACACACGAGACATACCTATCTGTGCTGACAGTAGAACTTCAAGTATTCCACAACGCCCTCCTGGGTTCATTGCATGCACTATGTTTCCCAAGCAATCATGTCAGTGAATTGATTGTGGATTAAACCCAGCTTTGCAAATTGGTGTGAAGTACACTTATGGCAGACACTGTGATAATGTGTTTCTCAGGATTTATGACTGACACGTTAAAGAGAGTAGAGCAATGTAAGACATACAAAAAAAAAATCCAAGAGCTAGCACGATACAGCATGAGATGAAGTTCATGATCTGTCCTATGCTGAGTCCTGTATGAGTTACTAGGAACGAGCAAGGATTCTGAGTCAGATAAACGAGGGACAAATGATGGAAATGTTAGGCTTGGACAGGAAGGTTGAGGTGGGGTGTGCAGGTGAGATGAGACAGTCATACTGTGTGCAGACGCGCAGAATGAAGACAGAACTCAAGGTACCGATAGCATGGTTGGGGACTGAGGGCTGCTTTAATGTACCTGTAGGGAAGAAAGCTTCAAAGACACAAGGGAAATGAAAAGGTAGCACGTGGAACCCATTCTTGTCTTCTAGGTGAGCTTAGTGAGAAAGGTTTTCATCTGTCTGCCTCTCTTACCAGTTGGAAGAGAATGCATGTGTCACCGCTCTTCAAAGCCGGTGAAGGGAGGTGTGGAGACTGCACGGGGGTGAAGGGGTTCAGCTAGATGAGCAGCCTGTTAAGATGAAGCCTGAAGGAGCCAGGTGCAGGAGGAGGCCCACAGGCTGATGGAGAGACCTCTTTGCTGGGCACTAGGCTGATCCTGGGAGCCTTTCTGAGGGGCTGAAGACCTCTTCCCAAGCAGTAGGCGAGTCTTCTTGAGGCTACCACCACCGAAGTGTCATGTGAGGCCCACATCTGAAATGGCCTCTGCAGGTGTCTGTGAGGAATCTTGATGCTGGAGCAGGGCTGCAAGACCCCATGCCCGCAGGGGGCCTGTTCTCAGGGCCAGGGCCCCTTCCCTTCTGCCTGGTAGAGCTGCAGGAAGGAAAGCTTCTGCTCTGAAGCTCCCGTTGTCCACGGCACCCCCAACAGGGGAGGGCTGCTGTCTCCGATGTGGCTCTCTGGGAAGGTACCTTGGGAAGAAGCGAGACTGGACAGTGGGCATTGAGCCACTCAAAGAGGTTAATTGACCCAGATGTGCTCCAATTGTTCATGATAAACGCAGTTGTCCAGCATGGATGTGTTCTTCATGAGTAATTCCATCTAACGTCCCTTCAGTCAGCAGCTCCACCACTAGATCCATTCTTTCAGGTCATAATCAATACTTAAGGATAAATAATTAACTATATCATCCTTTACATCCTGAAGAATAAAGTGAGATGTTACTCAATGCTAATCTACATTGTATAAACTAAAAGGAGAAAAAGAAAAAGGAACTTAATTTATTACCTTTCACACAATTAGAAATTGATTACTGCAATTCTCATTTCTTTTTTTAGTTTTCATTATAGATTTTTCTTAACTTATACTACATATTCAAGGAGGATTCATTGGCACATTGTCACACATTTATACTGTCTTCCAATCAATCTCACCCCCTTTACCATGCTCTGTCCCCTTCTCAAAATATAGCTCCCTCCTTCCCTCCAGATTTCCTTGTTTGGTTTTCATAGTTGCAAATAATCTAGTTTGTCAGTATTAAACCTGTTTACCCCGCACTCAGGCACACACTGTCTGCTTGTTCACACTCAACTAGAGTCTATTTCTGTTCTTCTCATTCCCCTATTGACCATCAGCTTTTAAGTTTCTGTATGCTGTTCAACTATATACTTGCAATGTAATACAAAGTTATTTACCTTCCTCTCTTCCATTCTCCTCTCTCCTCCTCCTGAATATTCTCTTGATTCATTTTCAAAATTTAACCATATAAGAAATTAATTATATGCATGAAAAAATTATATGTATACCTACATATGGATGTCTATTTATATGCATGTATATAAATGTATATTCATATGTATATATTAACATATATACATATACACATATATGCATACTTATAACTATGTAAAGCTTTATGAATATGTATGACTTTTAACTCTAGATTTCATATACAAGTAAAAATATAAAATATTTTGTTTTTTGAGATTGGTTTGTTTCACTTTGTATGATACGCTCTAGTTCCACAGCTTCTTTTCCCAATGTATTTGTCACATCTAGAGGGTTTGTTAAACACAGGATTGTGTCATTAGAAAATAGGGATAGTTTGACTTCTTTCTCTAATAGAATTTCTTTTTATTTCTTTCTCCTGCTCGGTTGCTCTGATAAGGAACTCTGGCATAATGTTGACTATGAATGAGGGGAGTGGACATCCTTGTCTCATTCTTGAATGTAAAGTAAATGATTGCAGGTTTTCCTCATTTAATATAACATCAGGTATATGTTCGTTGTGCTTTATGAATTTTTTGTATGTCCCTTTTATTCCTAGTTTCCACAGAGCTTTTATTATAAAAGATTGAATTGTATCAGAGGCATCATCTGCATCCATTGAGATGATCCTGTGTTTTGTTCTGTGTCCTGTTTAGGTAATACATTACATTTATTGATTTGCGTAGGTCAAACCATTCTTGCATGCCTAAAACCAACTTGATTGTGGTGTACAATTTTGTTGATGTGTTACTAAATTATATTTGCAAGTATATTATTAAGAATTTTTGTACCAATAGTCATCAGTGAGATTGATTTATAATTTTCTTTGTAGCATTTGTGTTCGGTTTTGGGATGAGGATAATACTTGTTTCATAGAATGAATTTGGTAGTGGCCCTTTTTTATTTCATGAAGGAGTTTGAGAAATTCATTTGATTTCTCTTGTTTAACTTCTCTTGGAATTAATCTAGTTTTAAAAATATCTGTCCCTTTATTTCATTGGCAATTCTTGTCATGACTCTAATGAGCTGGTTATCTGGACATTTCTCCTTCATGTTCACTCTCACAGCCTTCCTTATGACATTACTGGTTTAGTTTTTGTGGCATGCTGTCTTATTTGTTCATGAATTTCATGAAGTTTTTTCTGGGATTTACTTATCTGGATCCAGAGTATGTGGCGGTTTCAATCTCCTGAATGCTCTTTAGTGGATGACTCTGCAGCTTGGTTCAGGTCTTGTGTATGCTGGGAGTGTGCTCATCAGTTGAGTTTTTCATTCTCAGTGCTCAAGATACTGTGCAGGACTTTTTTTATACTCAGGGTGAGAAAGCTTGGTTCCAAAGATTATTGTAGACAGAACACTACAGTTTTGTGCTGAGGTTAAGTTCTAAAGAAGAGTTACTGCTCCTGTTGTGATCTTCTTAGATAAATTGTGGACTTATGGGATATCTTTGTGTTCTTTAACCAGAGGAAGCATAGTGAGGATGCTGAGGGGACAGTCCTGTTAGAGTAATTCCAGACATTTTCGTGTGTGTGTGTGTGTGTGTGTGTGCACGTGTGCACCTGTGTGAAGAAATGGAAGTTAAGCTTTACAGAAGAGGTTAATGGGAAGCTGGGTGAGGTAAGCAAGCTGAAAAAAGAAAGAAATAGTTCAAATTTTATGGGGTCAGGGTACATTGGAGATGAGCTTGGGAGAAATGAGCAAGTATGTAAGCACTCACAAATAGATGTGAGACAGAAGCCACGGATTGTCAAATAAGGAAAAAGAATAAAAAGGAAACAAAGAGAAAGACAGGTAAACGGACTAATAAGGTAAACAGAGGCAGAAAACAGAAAATGAAAAACAAAAAACCACAACAAATAAAACAGAACAACAATGAAAAAACCCAGGTCATATTCAGGTAGTCTGGTTCCTAGGTGTTCAGGGAGAGAGATTAAGGGATGGGGAAAACAGGGTTAGGAGAGGAGAGGGCTAGGAGTTTCACTGGTAGTGTAGGGTGGTATAAATGGGGAGAGGCAGGGCTTTTGGAAGGGCATGAAACTGTGATTCACAAGAGAAGACTAAAGGCAGCAGTGGTACTCAGTAGACACTATGCTGAAAATGAACTGTACAACTTGTGGGTGGAGATGGGAGGGACAAACTGGGACAGAACAAGGGAAGGGGTGACATTGTCCAAAAAGGAGTATACTCCTTCCTCCTGACTGTAACCCCTCTGTACATCACCTGTACCTCACATAACAATTTTTAAAAAATAATTAAAAAGAGAAGACTGATGATCGATTATTGGGTTCAGAAATGACAGTTTCAGTAAAACAGGGAGAGCAGGCAGCTGAATGTGTTACAGTTCTATGATGGAAGGATGCAATTGAAGATAAAGTGGCCTTTTTCTGATTTGTAGACGAGAGGAACCATAGGGCAAGACAAGTACAACACTCAGAATGGTTGAAGCAATGTGAGAACAAGGGCAGACAGACCTCACACAGCAACTAGGGGTTCCTGGATGTTCTTTGTGACTGCATACCCACATGTGCAGTTTCAGTCCAAGTGTGGCAGCTTTGCTTCCATTGTAAGACCTCACACAGGGGAAAGGCCTCGGAGTTCAAGCTAAGGCTCATGGCTTCCGCCTCCCTCCTGTGTCTGTCTCCGTGGAGAGTCCCCTGGTTGCTGGGCTGCCAGTAGGGACTGTTCCAGACGTCTTTGAGCTTCTGTAGCTTGGTGGTTCTCGGGGAGACTACATGGAAGATGCATAGTTCCAGCCTTCCACTTTCCCTTGTCACTGTGCAGCAGTTCAATGCCGGCCTTTCTTCCTCTTGGCTGTTCTTTGGGTCCATGTAAAGGTCCCGCTCAGTGGCCCACATAGAACAGTTCTCAATGTCCCCCAGGGCAGTAATGAAGTGGCTCATCCCACAGTGTGGAGACCCAATCCCCAGTCCCAGGCACCAGTGTCCTGGTGTCCTCTGGTCTCCTGTGCAAGTACGGGCAAGTGAGTCACTTGTGGACTCTTATTGGCTGTAGGTTCCTTCCTCACCTTCTTCTTTGGGACTGGACATAGGGCACAGACTAGCACCTGCACCCTTGCCCAGAACTCCCTTCTCTTTTGCCCACCTCCACCTCAGCCTGGGGCAGCTCTGAGCATACCCTTCCCAGACCCTTCTCCACCTGAGGGCCACAGGAAGATTCTTCCGCAGCAAGATATTACCATTGGTCACATACCTCTCCATCCCAAGGCTGTGTGGGTCTATTCTCCTGTGAAGAGAGTGGGCTGTGCAGCACCACAGATCTTTAAATTTAAATACAGAGTTTTGAATTGTACGCGAATTCTATTTGTTTCCTCCGGCTTTCTGAGTGAAATGGGTGTTCCGGGGACAGGCATCCCCCTCTCCCTCTGGCTTCACACCAGTTGGAGGGGAAGCGTGGAGGCAGGAGCAAACTGCTGCCCCCTGGCCACAACTCCAGGCACCATTGCAGAAAGGGGGTGGGTGGGTGGACGGGAGCTGCAGAGGGGTACACTGGTGGACTGTGCACAGGCAGACTACAAAGAGGTTCCTACAAAATGCACTCCATTGGAGCATTGATGTCCCAGAGGCCCCTCAGGCCCCTCTAAGCTGGATCTGATGTGTACCAAACATGAGTATTGTTCTAAAACACACAGGGAAACATTACCATCTGGTGGCTAAATGTTAGCATTACACCCACAGGGCTGGAAATCAATCCAATCAGGGATCACCTAATTTCCTTTGTATTATCTTCAGTTGTACAAAACAGGTTCAACAACATGTATGTTAATGAGTACAATACATCTTGGTGACTGCACCAAAACTATCATTAAGACATGTCTTGAGGGCAAGAAAGATACATAGTCTTTTGTAAATACATCTAGAGAAATAAGAAACATTCCATTTAGAGTTTTCCCCAGTTCATAGACTATTGGCCACCTCAGTGGAATCATGTATTTCTAAACTTAATCAAATGTCTCCTCACTACATTCAATTGCAAAGACTTCATTTCCCCAGGTTACAAGTGCCCGGGGACAGTTCAGGAGTGGAGTCCAGAGGGAAACACTTTCAGGTGTTGAGCCTTGACGGGGAATGGGAACCCATAAGTCCATCCTCGGGATTATAGCGCTTCTCTTGGCAGAAAAAAGTGTTTTTGCATCCTTCCCCCTGAGGATGTGTCTTAAGCTATTTTGGGTTGCTAAGAACACAATGCCACAACTGGGCAAGGTCCTATAAAGAGGTAAAATTCGACTTGTGTTCTGAAGGTCCAAGGCCCACAGGTTACACCTGGGTCTTCAGGGACTTCTTGCAGGCAGGGTCCCAGGGCAGCACAGGGCAGTGGAAGACAAAAAGAGGAAGGTGTGTGTGTGTGTGTGTGTGTGTGTGTGTGTGTGCACACGCGCGTGCGCCACCCCCCCTCATCTTTCTCTCTCCTCCCCGATTCCTGTCAAGCCATTAATACTTACCGTATTCATCCCATGGGGTCCAAGCCTGTTGACCTCATTGAACCCTAACCACTTCTCAAAAGCACCCAAACACGCTAAGCGCCAGAGTCAGGTTAGATGCCCACTCTCCAAATACTTAGAGATGGATGGGGATGAAACCCTAATAGGAGCTTTGGAAGTGACAAACCATATTTAAATGACAGCAGATTCCCCAACTTCCCCCCACATCGGGTCCCCATAGCAGCATACAGTCACTCCAAACAAAAAGCCCCAGCATCGCAACATGGTTCAGAATTGATTCAAGGTCAAAGCCTTATTCTCTGGGTAACTTTTTCTGGTGCAGAGTCCTCAAAAAGTCAAAACCAGGTTACCTCTGTCCAAGATACAACAGCAGCACAGACACAGCACTGACTCTGCTGTTTCAGAGGGGAGAAAGAAACTGAGAATCAGAAAAAAGCAATCAGCCCAAATCAAGGGCAGACATTAACTTTTAGGGTTAATGTCTGGCCTCCTCCTGGTTGGGTCAGTGCTCCTAGATGCTGCATGGAGCACTGCTCTGAGAGGTGCAAGTTTAAAGCCCAGAAGCTGCTCTCTTCAGATCCTTTTGACAGACCGCAGCTCTCTGTGACAGATGCTGGAAAGCTGGTTGCCAACCTTTCTGGCTCCACTGTGCATTTGCAGCTGAGGGTACTTTGATGCTGTGGCAAATGTCTGCCTGGCTCCTAGGCTTTCTTTTGCAGTCAGGGTCGGTGGAAACTGCAGTGACCCTGCCACTTTTGTGTTCTATCTGCCCTGGAGCCCAGGGGCGCTTCCTTGTGAGCTTTACACTTGAACTATGGTTGTAGCTGCGCTTTGTCAGATGAAAGCAGCCAGAGAAATGCTGAGGCGGCGCTAGGCGCTGAGTTCAAAAGTGGTCAGCTTGGTCTCTAAAAACGCTCTGTCCCTGAAGGCCACTTTGTTCGTAGTGTGGGGCAAGGCCTCCTTCCTCCTCTCATGAACAAGCCTTTTCATTTCCCTGGCAAAGCTGCCAAGTTTCCAAATCTTTCTATTTTGATTGTTATTATCATTAATTATCAATTCAAGTCTCACTGTAAATCTGACTAACAGCAGCCAATAGATTCGCATAATAGTCTTAAGTGCTCAGCTTTGTAAGTTCCTCTACGGAGTAAACTAATGTATTACTTTTTAGTTCAGCCATTCACAGGTCTTAGGGCATGACACAATGTATCCACGTGTCCTCACAATTTCCAGCCCTATAGTTATTTACACCGGAAGCTATTCTCAGTCTCACGTACCAAGCCTTCACAAAAACCTCCCCCCAAAGCTTTGCTGCAACATTCTGGTTTTTGCAAGATTCCCTCCGCCAAATTTCTATGACCTTTGCCTGTCATTGAGTTCTAATGCCTAGTGCACATGTTCAGAAAGGTTTTGCTTGGTAACTGTAGTCCTGGATTTTGTCTGGTCTGTTTTCAGATGGAAAAGCCTGGTGCGATCTGGAGGCGCAGCTAACATTCTCAAGGCTCCCGTCGAATGGTTTAAAGGACCGGGCAGCCACAGGTGTCCCGTGCAAATGTGGGTGGGGATAAGGTGTGGTTATCCCGAACTGGTCCAGCTGTGAGGAGAGGCCTGAGGAAGACCCAATCTCGGGGCGTGGCCGGGCCTGAAGCCTTTCACCCACGGCGGGTGGGCGGGTGGCGGGGACGCGGCGCCGGCCCGGGCTGCAGGCTGGTCCGGTGCGGACCGCGAGCCGGGCTGGGGACCGGATGACAGCTGGACACGCGGCAACGGGCAGCCCGGGCGCAGGCGCACAACCACCAGCAGCGCAGGCCGCGGAGCTGCTCCGCGCCCGGGCCGGCGCCCCCTCCGTCCCCGTCCTCCCCTCGGTCCCGGCCCCCCTGCCGCCCCTCACCCGGCCCCGCCGCACTCGGGGCGCATTACGCGGTTGTAAACCGTGCGCGTTCTTGTCCCGCACCGGGGGGGGGGGGGGGTGCTCCCGCTCCGGCCGGCGCCTGTGACGTCATCGCGAGTCACCTCATTCACGGCCGGGCCCCTTAGGTGTCTATTAAGAGCCTGTCTCGCGGTGAGCCGTCCATGAAGGAGCCACCTTCGGCGAGGGGCCGAACGTGTGGTGCCTCCACTGTCCCTGGCCGTCTGTGTTTACCGGCGTCTTTCCGCCGCGCCTCGAGGCGCCCCGCGTCTTCTGTGCAGGCACTGGGCCGGGCAGCCCCGCGGCGGCGAGGGGCGGGGCCGGCCGGGGCGGGGCGGGGTCCTAGCCGGGGCGCGTCGCGCCGGGGGCCGCCGGGGCGCGTTTCTCCCGGGTGCTGGCGGAGCTTGCGGCCCGCGGGGCGCCTCGTCGTCTCCACGGGGACGTCCGTGCACGGATGGACCCGCCCGGCGCCGGCGGGGAGCGGCCCGGCAGGCGGCGGCCCCGGCGGCGGCACCAGCAGCGGCGGAACAGGGCGGACGCCGTGGGTGTCTGAGGCGCGCGTGCCCCGGGCCCAGGGCGGCACCATGATGCCGGGCGAGACCCACTCGGCGGCGCCCGGGACGGCGGCCGACCTCGCGCAGTGCCAGGGCTGCGCCTCTCTGCAGCAGGTACGCGCGTCCCCGCGCCCGCGCCCGCCCGCGCTTCCCCGCGTCGTTGTGGGGACCGTTCCCGAGGCCTTGCTGGGCTTTGCATCCGGAATTCGTTCCCCGGGATGCGGCCTTGCGGGGTGGGGTGGGGAGGGGGCGGGACGCGCACGTTCCGGGGGGGGCCCTTGTGTCCCGACCCAGCCCCAGGGCTTTCGGGGTCGGCGAGTGACAGGTGGAGGCCCGAGGAGATTTGCCCTTCTGAGAAGAAGGCCGTGCACCGCCGGCCCCCTCCTGAATGTGTGCAGTTCGCAGGCAGGGTATTAGGTGGCGTGCGTGGATTGTCTGGTTCCACGTTTGGAACCGCAGTCTGGCGTATAATCCCAAACTTAATTTATAAAGCTAACTGACGCGTTAATTGCAGGACTAAAAGAATCAGAAGCATCCGGAGGTATAGTTTGTAACAGCAGCGGCGTGGATTGTTTATTCTTTACGCCGGATCGGCAGTCTAGCTCCAGATCCTCAGGGAGCAGTGGGAACAGCCCCCAGTACTTATTTCCAGCGACGCCCCCAGCTAGCTGTCTGAAGGCGGAGCCTCCTTCACACTGTCTTCACGGTGAACATTGTGGTGAAGCTGGTGGACATCACCTTTCATAAGGAAGACCTTTATGGTGTTTGGGAAGGAAATATAGGAGGATGTTGAGATGGTGGTCTTGCCTCTTGGCCGGGGTGGTCAGGTGCCCAGTCTCGGAGGCAGTGACAGTCAGACGTTGGAGTGAATTGCTGATCATTGCTGAATGCCCTAGCAGGTGCGGAATGAACCTTCTGGGAAGGGGGATTAACAGGTGGAAAGACAGGTGGTGAGGAGGGCAGGGGTCCCTTTGACTAGAAGAACTTGGTCTGTGTGGCATGAGCAGAGGAGAGGGTAGAAAGAGCCACAGACTAGATGGCCATCATGGGAAGTGTGGCTTTTATTTTAAGTGCAGTGTCTCAAGTGACTCCCCACATATTTACAAATGGTTAGGAGCAGGAGATTGAGGGCTCAACGCTGGCACTCTGGTAGAACAAACCCAAGAGTCGGTTCATCGCCCTAGTTAGACTGCCTTGTGTAGCGATCTTATCCTCAATACCTCTCAGAAACATAGGTGAAAATCTTCTGAATCTCGAGTCATATTTATTAATTTATTCATTCAGCAAATCATTGATCCCCTGCTGTTAGGCCTAGAAGATTCTTGATCTCTTGGAGCATCATTTCTCGTAGGTGGGGTGACAAAGAAGTTAATGTTAGAAGATAGTAAATATATCAGTGATAAACAGGCAAGAAAAAGAGGGCATGCACGGGTAAGAAAAAGGGCAGTGGCTGTTGGAATTTCAGCAGTCCTAGGAAAGCTAACATTGAGCTGTGGGGTGAGAGAATATGCTGTTGAGTATTCGGAGAAAAACCTGTCACTGGAAGTCTCAAGTATGCAGCGCTGATGGAGTAGGTGCTTGCCCAGTTCCTTGGACAGACCAAGAAGGCCAGCAGGTCTGGAGAGAATGGATGTTTGGGTTTTGTGAGACTATAAGTGTAAGAGCAGGGCTGGTTATGTGAGGGTGTGACTGGCTTTTGGAATGAGATGGTGAGCCATTGGAGGTGTTTTGCTGGAAGACAGTGGATGTGAAGTGTGTTTTTCAGTCTTGGGTTGATTTTCTTTCATGAACATGTCTACCAGCCATAGTTTGCATTTTGTTAAAAGTGATGTCCCTCAGGATGTTTAGCCTGAAACTGGATGCCACCCTTACTGCCTCTTTTCCCTGGCAGCCTGCTTTTACCATTGCTTCTCTGGAGTCCTCCGTTGTCTCCCCTCTCCCCCCACATCTCCCCACTTACCACCATTTTCACTTTTTACACCATGGTCAGAACCCCTCTCACCTGTTACCTAGAGATCTTCGCATTGATCTTCTTTCTTACCATCATGCCACTGTTGGTTCTCAAAACAGCAATTGATGAAGTCATGTTTTAGTTACATCCAGAGTATGTAAAACATTCTGTATGGTACAGGATCATAATAAGTTTTTAGGCTTTGAGGACTTGTACTCGGTTTACTCAGTTCTGCTACAGAAGTGTGAAAACAGTCATGGGCAATATATAAAATCGTCTGTGTGTCTGTGTTCCATTAAAACTTTGTAACAATTAAGAGGGCCTTAGTGTGCAGATCGCCCCTCTAGATTAGACTTTGGGTTGTATGTTGGTTTCTGTTTGCCTGGAACTGGAATGTCTTTTTAGTGGAAAGGGGTAGCTATTATGAGTGATGTCTCCAGCATACTCCTTAACTGTATGACACATGAGACTGGAAGAATAGGTTCCTTCCGATGACAGAGAACGTTGAGTGGTGGCCACTATGAAGTTTTGTACTTCTGTCAGTTTTCTTGAGTGATGGAGCTTTACAGTGCTTGGTGTTGAGGCTGAGCTGGAGGAGTATACAACTGAGATAAATTGTTTTGCCAATACATTCTAGTGTAATAAAAGCCCAAATTAGTTGAAGGCTGATGGAAATGAGAATGGAGTAAACAGTGGTTCTGAATAGGAGAAAGTGAAGATAACTCTGGTTTTTGGAAAATGGAAGGGGTAGAGACTTAAAATATGAATGACCTTGAGAACTGTAGTAGAAGGCGAAAGGAAGAGCAAGACAAGTCAGAAGGTGTGTTAGAGATATAGGACTGATGTTTAGGAATGACATTAGGACCTGGATTTTCAGCCATTTTTTTCATTTATTCTTTTAGATGGTCTATTATACTTGTAAGGGAGTATAGAGGAAGCCAGTTTCGATGGAGACATTCATTGGGAGAGTTTTACTGGGAGTTGGAAGTAGGAGGAAGAAGAATGAAGGAATATATTGTGTTAGTTAAACTGAGAACCACCTACCTAATGAGTAGCCCTTGAAGGTGAGTGTGGAGAAAGAGAAAAGCAAAGGTAGACAAGCAGGGAATACATTATAGAGCCACCCAGTATTGAAAAGAATAAAAATGAAAGAAGAAACAATTCGTTAGTTAGATAATCACTTTTAGGAAAGCTATTTCTGCATCTGCTGTCTATTGCCACAGCAGGGACTGTATTTTATACCTGTATTAAACTTTTGCATGAGAGAGAAACCGTAGCATTGGTTCTACTAAACTGAAATGATCTGGCAAAAAATTGATGGGCCATCCGTGTCAGGGGTACTTCATTCTAAGGACTTAAGTTTCTGAATTGACCTCACTTGCTTCCACTGAAAAGCTTCCTTTCTTGTCTATTCTTCTATTTTTTCAGTAGTTGGCTTTGCTAAGAATTTTGCTTCCTGCAGAACTATATCTGAATGTAGTGCTTGAGTTTATTGTGCATATCTTTCTAATGTAGTTTTCTCTATCTCCTCATCTCCTGTCCACACTTTCCTTGGCGGCAGTGTTTTGTCATTGAAGTCCATGTGGGTTGCAACACTTCCTCAGTCCTGTAAGCCAGTGTGGTCTGATGATTGTATACATATGAAGTCTTAAGTTAATCACCTATCAGGTCACTTTATTCTGCTTTTGAGAGCCCTGGTTTGCCAACTTCTCTTTAGTGCAAATCAGCCATACTCTTAGGAAGCCAGATGAGAGTTTGAAGCTCTTGCCCTCATGAACTAGATTAGATTTAGTCAGTTGCGTGCTTAACCGACCTGGGACAAAATTGAGCTTATGATTTGGATAGCCTTGTGCTTGGCTCACATTGGCCACAGATAGAAGTTAAAGCTTCACTGCTTGGAACCTGAAATATATTTTCCCCCAGACCTATTTGTAGTAGGAAGACCCCTACTCAGGCAGGCAAGCCCACCAAGTCCTCCAGAGTGACAGAGCCCACCGCAATAAAGTTGTTAACAAAGAAGCAACTTTATTGAGAAGGTTCCTACCCTGACCGGCCAGGGCCGCAGCACCGGCTGGGGAGCTGATACTTTGACCCGGATGGCCTACAAGCTAGGGTTTTTAAAGGCAAAATCCATGTGGTCAAACCTGGCCGCACACAGGTGACCGACTACACACAAAGGATTGCATAATCATCTTAGGCCATACGCAGGTGGCCAATGGAGTTACAGTCTGTCTTATACTAGTTGTTTAAACTATCCTATCATTTTGGTTTGAATTGGCATGCGAATTTGGTGGGCAAAAAGCAGGTTTACAGTAAGCGGGTGGTATTGCCAGTTGAGCAAGATTACAACCTATCTACTTTCTTGGTCAGTCTTTAACTGAACAATCAAGGGTGAGTTAGGTTGTGAAGAGGAGGGGGACCAGGTGCATTTTTTTCATTCTGGGAACTAGGCCTGTTGGAGCCAAGATGTGGCCCTGTGATTAAGGTGGTTTTTCTAGTTTGAACGTTGTTTAAAGGTTTTTAGTCACCACCCTAAAAAATGGAGTCTAAAATCCGTAAAACAAAGGCAAAGCTCAAAATGGAATCATACCAGCTTGAGCCCCATCTCAGGATCCACTTCATATTGATGTACACATTGTTCTGTGGCAAGGAATGCTTACAGAATTGTAATTCATTTACCAATCAATGATGTACTTGCTCCTGGCATGGATTCTGATGCACAGTCTTGAGCAGAAGCAGCACGGAGCTCATTCTAGTTGGAGTCAGAGAGGAAAAGCACCCTCAGGTTAAGTGTAATGGAGTCAGTTTGGTAGGAGATCCCCAGGGAGCCCATCCTTGGGCCCCTGCGTGGGATGAGTGCGGCCTGCCCAGGGCTTCATGAAGCAAGCTCTGAGGGCAAGGGCGCACTTTGCAGGTCACTGGAGGAGGGAGAGTACTGTTGGCTGAGGCCACAGGCTGTACAGAGGACTAGGGGAGGGAAGGGTTCACTACAGACGAGGGACAAAGGAAGAGGTCCAGGACGGGCTTCCTCACTCTGGAACTGAGTGCCTGCGATTGCCTACGTGCTGCTGCTGCTGCTGGCACCAGTAGAGCAGCTCTACCCTTGCCGGCATCGTTCGTATTTGCTGCCTGGACCAAGAACGGCTCTTTTCCTTCCTGGTTGCAACTCCTGTCAGGAACACACCACATTTCCTTGTCTTGGCTCTTCAGTCTCCCTTCATCTTTGCCTTTTATGTTTGTGAAAGTTCATGCTGTACAGCCTTAGCATTCCTCAGGAGACCTTTGCTGAGACCTGGAGATGCTGTGGCGTCACATTGTGCTGGCGGCCAGGGGTGACACCCAGTCCCAGTGATTCCCTGGGGCTCAGTTGTTAGTGCCTGGTAAAAGTCCTGGGCGTGGCTTACTGCCGGGGAAGACTACCAACCAAGCTAGCGGAGGGAAGACACACCCCACACACTGCATGTGCTACAGCGTCTCCCAGCGAAGTCCAGCAGGGAAACTCCACAGAGACTCAGCATGGCTGGTCTTGTACTGGTCCTGTAGCATCGCAGAGAGGAAGCAGGTGTCCACCATAAACCACATTGCACTGGGAGCTAGGGAACGAATAGGGGGAGGGAGCTGTCCAGATTTTCGAGTTTGCAAGTAGCAGCCTGTGGTTTACCTTGCACGCTGGCCTTTCTCAGTTGAGTATTCTCACAATGCTCGTTGCTGGGCTCACACACTTGGATGCTCAAGCAGGAGTGTGCTCAGAGGTCAGGGATGCCCTCAGCGTCTGTCCTTCCAGCCCAGAGCATCACCAGTGCTCAGGTTGCGAATCTCCTCCTGCCTCTCTAGATATTCCTATTTGTATAGCGAACTGGTTCCCAAATTGCTCCTGGATACCAACATCTTGATGTTCAAGTCTCTCATGTAAAGTAATGTAAGGCATATTTGCTTATCATGTGCACACAGACTATTCTATTCTTTAAATCATCTCTAGATAAGTTAGCTCCTGACACAACACAAATAACGTGTAAGTAGTTGCTGTTGTATAGTACTGTATTGTTTAGGGAATAAAGCAAAGTCTGTGCACTGTCAGAACAGAGAGCCGCTAGTGGTCAGGACTTCAGTATGTCTTGGGTGGGGGGCACGTTCTTCAGCCAGGAGCACATAGTAACCCAACCTAATAAACTATTATTCATCACAGACATATTTGTGGTTTACTTTCTCATTAGACGTTTTGAATAAGGAAGAGGCATCTGATTTTATGAGCCTTGTATATTATTAGAAATACTGGACATAGTACAAAAAAAAAGACAGAAAGGCTCCCTCTGAACTAGATTGGAGAAACTGCTTCAGTAGGATATTGGGAGACTAAATCTAGCAGGGTATGTAAACAGAATTAATGTAGCATTTAGTTGTTTTTATTCCAGGAATGTAAAGCTGCTTTACCATTAGAAAATCTGTTATAATACACTGCAACTCATGAAAATAAAAGGTGGAAGAAAAACGCATTTAAACTAAATAGAAACAAATTAATTTAGGAAAATTTATGCATATCCAAATCTTTTTAGGAGACTATGTATAGAAGTTTCATGACATGTTGAAGGAATATTAACCAAAAACATGGGACAGAGAAAATTGTAATTTAAGACAAGGAAGTCTCACTTGCTATTCATTGAGCACTCTTTCAATTCAGGAAGACCAGGTCTAACAGATGAACCATAAAGCCATCATTGTGGGCGGCTGTTACAACTATTCACATGGAACTTCTAAGGGAATCTGCAGATAAATTATTTAATGTTGTAAGAATTGTGTTGCAATACTCTGTTTAGCTCCTTGTATCTATTAATAAGTAGCATTTTTATACAATGAGCAAGCCTAGTTTAATTAACAAGCAGCATATATAGAGATATATATAATACCTTCGCATAGCAGTAAAAACAAATTGGGAAATGAAATGTAATAGAAACAGCACAAAGGTAGTTTTGTGGAAGGGGCAGAAACAAGTTATCTGAAGCAGAGTCGTAGAAAACTTACACAAAGAATTCAGGATTGAAAATAGGTAAACAGCATTTTATATATTTTGATTTCAGATACTACAGCTCTTGTACAGGGGTTTTCTCCCTCACATCAGTACCAGAGTTTTTATTCTGGTACAAGATAGTAGATGAAAGATGGATAATGCAGTGGATGGGGTGTGAATCTTTTATTGCAGTGTAGTACGGTGGGTGGGGCATGGACCTTTGTTAGTGGAATTTACACTTCCTGATGCCAGTAGGGTAGAAGACCTTTTGATGTGCCTGTTGTCCATTCTGGATTCTTCATTTCCGAATTCACAGTCTGTATTCTTCATTTCTTATAACTGATTAGTATGATCTGTCTATATGTTAGGAATTCTTTGTGTGTTCTTCTTATGAATGACTGTTTCAAGATTGCCATGCTTTTGTTAGCAATTGTATAGTGTTCAGTGCCACATAGATACAAGATTTTGTTATTGTTGTTGCTGTTTTTGTTGTTCGTGGGGCTTGAGCTCAGGGTCTGTACACTGAGTATGAGCTCTTTTGCTCAAGGTTAGTGCTCTACCAGTTTGAGCCACAGAACCACTTCTGGTTTTCTGGTAGTTAATTAGAGATGAGAGTCTCACGGACTTTCCTGCCTGGGCTGCTTTCAAAGATCCTCAAATCTCAGCCTCCTGAGTAGCTAGGATTACAGGCATGAATAACTGGTACCCAGGTAGATATAAAAATTTGATGTTGCTTATAAAATATGTTTGTGGTTTGGTGTGTAATTTAAGAAATCTGTATTTACCTTGAAATTATAAAGGCATCATCCTGTTATATCAGCCTGACAATATTTAAATTTTATTACTGTAATCTACATAGGATTTATCTTGCATACATTAGGTTAAATGTGGAATGCTAAATACAGTAATACAACTGAATAGTTCATTTGTTGCCTTTCTGATTTATATTTTTAGAGTATTCATTATGGTATACCCAAGAATAAATTCTAGTGGACTTAGAGATACAAATATTTAATAAAGACCTAAAAATGCTCAAATGACACAGAAGAATTCTTTTATCCTTTGGGGGTGGGAGAGAACCTTGTAAATATGATTCAGGGAACTAAGGCTTAACACAAAAGTCATTCATCTCTGTGTTTTAGAACTTCTGTGTGCATGTGAGTCTATGTTAAGGATCAGTTGGCAGCACATACAGATTGGTAACCTTTGAGAATCTACTGCCCGCCCTGTGTTGTAGCTTGTAAGAGGAAACATCAGTTGCGCACATGATGCATACATTAACAGGCTCTTACTATGAGAAAAGTATGAATGTGCAGCAGTGAATACTGAGGTTTCTCAAGATCATTGTTAGCATTAGTTAAACCCTCTTAAATGCCCCTGACCGGAACGTGGGAATGCAGGTGCTTTGGGTGAGGCTGGCCTGCCCTGTGGGGGTGGAGGGACTGTCATCCCTATGCAGGAGAGCCTGACAGCACTCAGTGTACCTCGGTAAGAGCGGCCAAATGGAGTGTGACCCCTTGGAAAGATGGTGGGAACAGAGTGGTTGTCTGTAGGCGGGGAGGGTCCAGGAGGGCCTCGCTCAGCTTTCTGGCCTGTAGCCCATGCCTGATCTCTCTTACTGACAAGCCAGTGAAACTACAGAGCATGGCGGTCGTCGTACGTGAACATGCCGTTGTAACTACTGGACCATTTAAGTGCACAGTATTGCTGCTCCTGTCCCACTGCCTGAATGTGGACTACCATAAGTGAAACCATCAAAACAGCTGGCTTTTCTAGAAAAAGACCTTTTTGAGATTCTCAGTGAATACGGGGCAGTCTGGATGGTATAAAGGGATGATTATTTGTATTACATATGAAGAAGCTAGTTAGCTACGTTTAAAAATATTATTACTGAAATATATACGGATAGAAAAGGATACATTAAAAGCTTATGTTAAAAGAAAAAAATTGGTTTTAAATCTTAGGACCATTTGAACAGTATAACAATGTTTTCATTTTTAAATTTGAAAGTAATAATTGAGCATTGAATTTGTGGTTGGCACCTAAAGTATTTTATATATCCTTTTATAAAGTGAATCTTGGCCGCATGCTTTTTCTTTCTTTTTTCTTTTTTTTTTTGTCGGTCGTGGGGCTTGAACTCTGGGCCTGGGCGCTGTCCCTCAGCTCTTCAGCTCAAGGCGAGCGCTCTACCACTTGAGCTACAGCACCACTTCCGGTTTTCTGGTGGTTTATTTGAGATAGGAGTCTCACGGTCTCTCCTGCCCGGGCTGGCTTTGAACCACGATCCTCAGATCTCAGCCTCCTGAGTAGCTAGGATTACAGGCGTGAGCCACCAGCGCCCGGCTTTTCTTTTTTCTTTTTTCCTGTCTTGGGGCCTGGGTGCTGTCCCTGAGCTTTTTTTTTTTTGCTCAAGGTTGGCACTTTACCACTTTGAACCACAGCTCCACTTCCAGCTTTTTGGTGGTTAATTGAAGATAAGAATCTCACTGTGGCTCAAGTGGTAGAGCACTAGCCTTGAGCTGAAATGCTGAGGGACGGCGCCCAGGCCCAGAATTCAGGCCCCATGACCAGACCAAAAAAAAAAAAAATAGAACCTCACAGACTTTCCTGCTGTAGCTGGCTTCAAACCACAATCCTCAGATCTCAGCCTCCTGAGTGGATAGCATTACAGGCGGGAGCCACTGGCACCCAGCTGGTCCTATGCTATTTAATTTTGACTATTTTGTTGCTTTTTAATAGTCTCTGTCATTTGGGGTAGTCACAATCCTTTCAGAAACAGTGCAGGGTAAAGACTGGTGGTTAATGGTGATGTTCTAGTCACTATATATTGACTACTGATACAGCATTCACTATGGAAGTATCTTTATTGTTACTGTAAAAGGACTGTGAGCATTTTCATGTGGAGGCTGAGGAGGAGACCATAGGCTACAGATGTGTTGTATGTAAAGTATGAATAAGAAGTTTGTGGGGCTGGGAAGGTGGCTCAGTGGTAGAGCGCTTGCCTTGCATGCATGAGGCCCTGGGTTCGATTCCTCAGCACCACATGAACAAAAAGAAAAAAGCCGGAAGTGGCGTTGTGGCTCAAGTGGTATAGCGCTAGCCTTGAGCTGAAGAGCTGAGGGACAGCGCCCAGGCCCAGAGTTCAGGCCCCATGACCAGACCCTCCCCCCCACCCCCCCAATAAAAAAAAGAAGTTTGTTTATTTTGGTGTTTATAACACATAATGTTAACTTAAGCAAAACAATTACCTGTGATAGTAACACAACTAACTGAAGCTTTTTTCTTTCAGAATTTAAATGAATATGTTGAAGCATTAATTACCTTGAAACAAAAAATAATCAATACGGAGTAAGTATATGTGCGTGTGTTTGGCAGAATATTGTGAACCTGACCAACTGACTGGGTGGTTGTTGGGCATTTGGGATGGGCCTGGTGGTGCTGTGAGGACTTAATTCCTGTGGTGTCTGTGGAGTCCCATTAGCATCTGAACTTTTTGTTGCTTTTGTTAAAGTTTCGAGTTAGTAGTTTCTTTGTTGGCAGTATGGGGTTTGTACTCCAGGTCTCATGCTGACTGGCAAGTGCTCTTCTGTGAGCCACAGGTCTTCCTCCTTTTTACACCTTTTCCTTTTGGATCAGTTGTGGGGCTTGAACTCTGGGCCTGGGCGCTGTCCCTCAGCTCTTCAGCTCAAGACGAGAGCTCTACCACTTGAGCCACAGCACCACTTCCGGTTTTCTGGTGGTTAATTGGTGATAAGAGTCTCTCGGACTGCCTGGGCTGGCTTTGAGCTGAGATCCTCAGATCTCAGCCTCCTGAGTAGCTAGGATGACAGACGTGTGCCCCGTGCACACTTGCTTCCTTGTCTAAGGTTGTGCAGGACCTTGTTCCGCTTATTTTTCACTCCTATTGTAGCTGAGATCACAGGTGCACACCACCATGCCCAGCTTCTTCCACTGAGATGGGAGTCTCATGAACTTTTCTGCCCAAGCTGGCCTGGAATGGTAACCCCCTTGATTTCAGCCTCCCACATGTATGCCTGGGCTGACCTGGAACTGCAGTCCCTTCCAAGTAGTAGCTAGGAATACAGCCTAAAACTTTAAGCTATCTCCCCAAACTTGCTCACAGTATGTTACAGCTATAATGTTAGATTTGTTTATCATTGGAATTAGGTAATAGTCTCATGATTGACCAACATAGATGAAAGAGATTTTACATTGGAAGCTCATAATGTCATTTCACTGCTTTTGAGGATTGTGATACATATTTGAAGCGTGATTTTAACATAGTATATGCTCTGTATAACAAAGTATCCTAATTCTTCTTTTCTTGGTTACAGTAATTTGTTAACAGAATATCAGAAGAAGTGTGATGATATCCTTTCACTGGCTTTTTCTTTTGTATTTTGGGAGTGTACAAATGTATAATAATTAAAAGAGCTATGAAGTTTGTCTGTCAGTCATTTTTAGAGGCCATTTTTATTACTGTTTATCTGCCCAAGTAAAGAACCTTCTCACAGGCACATTAAACAACCAGTCATTGTGATTAATAAATTCTCACAGGAGGAAAGCATACAGTCTCATTTGTTTCTTTACTGTATCTTAGGAGCTTTTTAAGAAGATGTCTCACTGGTGCTGAGAATGTGCCATCTCACAATGTGTGTTTAGCTCTAGGAATCATTGTTGCTACATTGGGTCTTGCTGTGTGTTCATGTTGAATATGCACAGTGTATACTGTGAGGACACTGTGTGGGAAATTGACTTAATTATTTCTGTGACTTGCAGAGAACAAATGCATATGCCCAAAATTATAGAAATGATGTGATCTTATGTTGATAAGACAGTTCCTGTATACTTACCAGATACTGTTTGGGCTTTGAGACATAGCATTGGGAGAATGCCTGCAGGAAAGTCAGCTCTAGGCAAATAGTTACTCAAGTGCATACAGATGATCCTCCCATGTATTTTGGGGGTAACCCTTGATTTGTAATCTCTCCATCAAAATAGACATCTCTGTTTGACTGTAGAGATTCCTGCAGATCCAGCGTGGTCTCCGTACTGTCCTGACAGTGGAATCCTGGTCTTGTCAGTGACTGGAAGCTTGCTCCAACAGTCCCTCTAGCATGTCTGAACTTACACGTGACCACCAGTTACTTAAGTGTGATCATGCCATATCTAATTTGTATGGGCAGAATAATAAAATCATATCATTGCCCAGATTTACTTTTAGTATCTGGAGTTATTTGAAAAATAGAAATCATTATTAATTTTATGTTTTATTTGTTAAAATAGCAGTCATTTAAGTACAAATGCATGCTATTACAGGAGTCATAGCTTCGGTTGTAAAAGTATGCAGCATGTTACAACTACGTTTAGATAACTAAACAGGAAAATTGATTGACTGGTCAAATTTTAGGAGAGCATGTGTTCATTATGTCACTTGGGAAAAATGGTGTAAACATTTTGAGTTAATTATTCACAAATCTAGTAAGGAAAATGTTGGTTTACTCTTGTAGTCTTTTTCTACCAAATGCTAAAATGAAAATTAGAATAATTCTAAGCAGATACAGTCTTCATATTAGTTTTGAATTATAGAAATTTGTTCTGTGATTTGATGTGGGGGACTAGTGTCAGCATATAAATATTTATTTGTTTAGATAGCTGTGCCATTGGCCCACATAGGTATTAGTTAGACCTCAAAATGCAGTGCTGTGGCCTACAGTGCTCGTGCTGCAGTTCAGTATGGCTTTCTCAAATGATTTGATGCCTTTGCTACTGAAGTACGGATAGGTTTTTCAGTGAGTTTACTATGGCAATTAACATATTTCAACTCTGTATAATTCTAACCATTTTATTTATTACTCCTCTTTCTAAAGGGCAGGAAGTATTGAACTTTTATTCTGCAAAACTACAGTAATTACTGAAAAATAAAAACGTGCTTCTTAGCTTTGAGCTTACATTGTAAAACAGAAAGCTGTGGGTGTGTTTTCATAAACATGATTTTCTTTACTGTTATATAAATTTGAATGCCTAAAAATGAAAGACAAGAATTATGTTTAGGTATTTTAGAATATTTGAGACTCATGATATGGGAACATAAGGTTACCAGATTGCAGAAATTATAAAATGATAGCTGATATAGATTCTATGTTCTGTTTGTATTTCTTTTCTAATGTTCATTAAGTGTAGGTGTACATGCTTTTTTGTAAGAGCATGACCCCTTTGCACAGGTGTTATATGTGTACTGCTTGAGAAATGAAGTTCAGGTTTTTGGGGAGATCTATCAGTCATCTGTCTTCTAGCTGCAGATTGATTTGTCTTATAGTGTAATTTTAACCCAGTCTTCTATTTGTTCAAATAGATGTCTTTACTTCGGGTGGCAAGATAGAATCTCAAATATAGTCAACCTTTGTGATCTTTCCTCTATGAATATAAACATAGATTATTAAAGTAGTAAAACAAGTTTTATTCCAAACAAGTATCAGGAGATAAATTTCTTCAAGTTTTCTTTAACAAGTTTTACAGCTGCAGTTTGCTCGAAGGTGAGTGACCTTATCTTCATAATGGATGATGCCCCTGTTTGAGTTCTTAGTTAAAAGTAGACATGTCAGGCCAAATGTTTAAATGGGTTTTAATGAAATCCACTTAGATTGACTCTTCATAGAGAATGTTGTTTTTGTTACACCATTCCAATGAATTTATTACTTAGGGCTTAAATTACAGCCTGTGTTTTTTTTTTCAATAACTTTTAGTTATTGCATTGTTATTTTAATGAAGCTTTACTCTAATTACTATTATCTACATGGATCAAAGGTTTGATGTTATTTATTTATTTATTTAATGATAGTGGGGATTGAACTCAAGAGTTTATCATGCTTGCCAGATAAATGTTATACCACTTGAGTCACAAATTCCAGTCAGATTTTGGCAATGTTTTATACTCTGATTACATTTATTACTTAGAATAAGGTAGAATGTGGTTATACTCCAAGCAGAATTGTACCTGGCTGAATCCTAATTATATCATAAAGCGATGAAGTTCAGTGTTGACATTACCAGGTCATTAGCAGTCTTCAGGGTGTCACCAGCACATGGCGAGATATGGTATTTGTTTTCAGGATGCTTTTTGATTTGCTTAGTCTATTATGTAGAAGAACTAAAATCATGAAGAAATTTTTTAATGTAAGTAGAAGGAATGAATTTCAAAAGAAAAAATTTTAATTCTTTTTTGTTCCAAGTTGTTAATCTCACATTGCTCGCGCGCACGTGTGTGTGTGTGTGTGTGTGTGTGTGTGTGTGTGTGTGTATTTTTTGTTGTTGCTATTGTTGTTTGTTTTTGATGCCAGAAGTAGGACTTGAACCCAGGATGTAGGTGCTGATCCTTAGTTTTGTTACACAGGGTGGTACTTTATCACTTGAGCCATAGCTCTACTTAGGTTGTTTTGTTTTGTTTTGTTTTTGTTGGTTAATTAGAGATGAGAGTCTCATGGGGTTTTTTTGCTCTGGCAGAATTTCTTAGATTGGCAGTTATCACATCTTGGCCTCCTAACTAGCTAGGATTAAAGGTTTGAGCCATCAGACCTTGAGGCATCAGCATACCAGTGTATATTTTTAATTACTCACTGTGGGGACTTTTACATAAGGGTGTTAATACTGTGTTGTCCATTTGTAGAGAGAACAGTACTCTACATCACCAAGTGGAGCAGATGCTCCAGAAGATTTCTCCTCTGCAGAAATGCCAGGAAGAGTTGGGGTCATTGAAAGCAGAGCTAGAAGAGAAGAAGGTACCAGGCATCGTTTTCTTAAGAGTCTATTATCAGTAAATGAGAGTCACTCCACACACACTGGGATTGAATCACAGGGGCTTTTAACATGTTAACAAAGGAGATAAGTGTTCATTAGAACTCTCTAACTCTATCACTGTGTGTAGGGAACCTGGGAGGAGTTGATAATTGGCTTGACAGTGATTATTAGCTCTCTAATACTGTGATCATAGTTTGGGGGAGGATTAGTAGCTGTGATGTTTTATGCCTTTTGTCACATTTTCCTTGCCTTACATGGGAAATACCAAACAAAACTCCAGACAATAGAGGTAGAGAGTGATGGTATTTGACAGTGTAGAATGCATTTGATTCCTTTAGTAATTCTGGTCTGGTAGTGAAACATCAGAGTCTTTGCTCTAACCTAAATACAAATGTCCTTTGAGGAACTACTGTCCTCATTCATGAACCAATGTTTTAAACAATTGGTTTATTTGATCCTTTATAGTTTCTCATTGTCCATGAAAAGCATAAAAATACGAGTCTTTAAATAACATATCCCTTGCTCTTATAGGTAAGTGCTCAAGTTAAGTTCATGTCATGTCCTTTCATTGATTTTTTTTGATAGGTGGTATTAGGTGAAGACACTACTTTGCCTATAAAATTTTGATAAATTTATTCTGTAATAAATAAGGTTAATTTTCTTTCCAGTATTTAGTGCCTGGAAAAGAGATTAACGTGCTGTGCAGTTGCTTTTTCTGTATCAGTTTTGACTGACTTTCTTCTGTGTCCAGGTTGGGAACGTTTGTCCCACGGCCTGTGAAAAGCGTGCACAATCACTTGATAACTGATAGGACAGACACGTTTTCTGCTGTGATCGTCTGCCTATATTGGCAGCTTTATATGGCCAAGAACGATGTAAATATCCACAAGTCCTTAGCAGACGAACGATTCTCCACCTCTTTTATAGAACTCTTCGAAGGGAGTTCATTGCTTTCCTAGATAACTGTGAAATCATAGGGGTAGGATTTGCACAGAAAGGTTACTTACTTAGCTTGCCTAGCCTAACTCATGCCTCCCAGCCTGCTCTGTTGGGCTTTCCACAAAGTATTTGGACTTCCTGGTCTTCCTCACATTGGCTATTATCAGTATGAAGTCTTGTGTGCCCAAACAGTTGTTTGCCAGTTCTAGGGCTTGAACCTCAGGGCGTAGGTGCTGTCCCTGAGCCTCTGTGCTCAAGTCTAGCATTCTATCCCTTGAGCCACAACTCTGCTTCTGACTTTTTTCTACATAGTTTATTGGACACAAGAGTCTCGTAGACTTTCTTTGCCCATGCTGTTTTTGAACCGTGATCCTCACATCTCAGCCTCCTGAATAGCTGGGATTATAGGCATGAGCCACCGGCACCTGGCTTGTTTTCTTATTATCATAGACAGACTCGGTTTGTTGAATTATGCAGTGAAAGTTGAACTGAAATGATCATGACTTTCAGTTCTATCCGTCCTTCATATAAGCTCTTTAGCAATAGTAGAGAGAAAATGTGAACATTGAGAAAGACTTCAGTGGTTCAATGATAAACCCTAATTAGGCTCAGTGAGAGCGTCTTTGAAAGAATAAGTCATCCTGTCAAAATGTCATACGCCTCATGTGGGTGATAAATGGTTGAGGTTCGATAGTAGTCCAGTGCGTGCTGCGAGTCACCTCGGCTGTCCTCTGAGGCTCACCAGCCGGGGCTTTCCCAGCCTGTGGGACCGACTAGCTGTGGACCCCACACATTTTACCCAGCTTCTGTTGCACTTCATGATTTTCCAGTTCGAGAGTGTTAGTTCTGACCACTAATTCTATGCTCTTTCTTCCGGTTATATTGAATTTTAATTGGTGATGGTAAAAGTGTGGATTATTTGATACTCAGACCAATTATAATGACAATTTCAAATTGACTTAAAATAGTATATTGTTTTAAGTTTTATAGCTGTGTTTGGTTATATTATACATTATGTTAGATCCATCTGTCACGAATCTGGTTACATTCATGAAAATGTTCAGTAAGTTGTACTTTGGTTTCTTGCCAAATAGATATTTCTTTAGTTAATTTTATACTAATAAAACAGCTTATCAAGGTCAGTGACTTTAACTTGGACAATCTTTTTTTTTTAAGAGTTCTCTAAAGTTATATCAGGCTTCTCACCAGGAATATGCTCGTGTGAAAGAAGAATGCTTAAAAAGCGATGCCCAGTAAGTAATTTTTAAATTACTATATAACTAGTTTCATTTTTGAAACAAGATAACCTATAACCAATAGTATTTCTACTTTTTCTCTGTCTTTAGTTCTGTTGACCATAATGAACTGTGTGATCCTAAGCTAATCTTACACCTTTAATTTCCACCTAAGGACATGAGTCAGACCTATTTAAAGATGTAAGACACAGTTCTGGGCCCCTTCCTGTGTACTACTATATAACAGATGTCATCTGTCACAGGATCGCATCTGTGGAATGGGTAACTTTGTTACCAGGAATGAAAGGGCTATGGAGAGCATCTTCTTCTTGTTTTGAGATTTGATATCATGTCCACGTTATTTATGTGGCAGACCTCAAGCTGTACACACACAGTTTACTATGAGGTAATGGGACAGTTATGCAGTTCTTTCTTAGTGAGTTACCTGATTTCCCTGAGCTCAGAAATCCATCTTAAACAGATGACCGAGCTTGTGGGGCTGTCACAGATGTGTTTCTGGCAAAGCCTGGGGTAGGTCCATATAGTGCACATTTCATATGCTAACGGAATGTTTTAAAGCCATTTTAGAAATTGTGCCCTCAAAGTGGCACAGTGTTGTACAGCATTCTGTCTTGGCTTATTCTACTCTCCAAAGACTTGATGGCAATGCTAGACAGTCACATGTGATACTAGTTATGATTAAAATTTTGTTATACAAATCTTCCTAATTAGAATTAAGAATTATAGTACATGTTTTTGTTATGCTTTGTTTGCCATTTAACTTACAACATTTGATTACTAGGAAGAAGAAGCTAGAAGCTAAAGTGAAGAAGCTGGAAGGTAAGTAGCGCTATTCCTACTGGGTCAATGAAAACCCTTGGCCATACAAATCCTTGGTGACAAAGGTTGTAGAGCTTGCCCAAATGGTTGAGTTTGTGGATTTTGATGATACAGACCAGCACAACTGTATCCAAGAATCTGTGAGGAAGCAGGTATGTACATTCCCCTGCTCTCTGTTGTCAGATCAGTACATGGAGATGGAAGATAGTCTCAGAAAGCTTATTGTTCTCAGAAGAGTAACAGACAATTCTTATGCTATTAAAAAAGCAGTAATTATCTGAGTACCAGGGGCTCGTGCCTGTGACTCTGCTTGGGAGGTTGAGATCAGGAAGATCAGGGTTCTAGGCCAGCCTGGGCATAACTGTGAGAATGTCTTATCAAAAGATAGAATGATACACTCCTGTTGTCTCAGCTGTTGTGGGGAATGAAAAAAAAAGGGGATATAGTTCAGGAGCACGGAACTGAGACCGTGTTTCAGATAGAACTGGGGCAAGCTGCACACTAGCATTTTGTGCCTGTTATCTTAACTACACAGGAGGCTGAGAGCTGAGGATCATGGCTTGGAGCTGGTCTCAGCAGGAAAGTCCATGAGACTCTGCTATCCAGTTAACTAGCACAGAACTGGAGATGGGGCAGTGGCTCCTGTGGTAGAACTTCAGCTGTCAGCAGAAAGCTGAGTGAGAACCAGAGCCCTGGGTACCAACACGCATGTGTGCACGCACACACAGATAAGGAAATAGTTAGTGTGAAAAAGGATCTGAGCAGTAGTGTGCTTGCCTGGTGAGCGTGAGTGCCACAGAGGGGAAAAGCAGGAATTATTGAAAATGGTTTAACTTGGATTGAATCATATTGAGAACTTCATATTTTCTTAGTAAATGATACTAGAAAGAGTATTATTTTTAGTATAAAAAATGACTACTTTTAGTGTCAAAGACACCGGTAGAGAACTTTTTATGATTTTTTTTTTTATTGGGAGTTGTCTGACATCCCGTCTTCTCCCCTTCACAACCTTTTGCTAGGGGCTTCTAGCCTCAACAAGTAGGCAGAGTGTAGAAGGACCCCAGAAATATACCTCATCCTCAGTTCACAGACTCAAAGTTGTTTTGTTTGCTTTTTATTTGCCATCAGTCACGGTGTGGTTGCACCTGGACAGAACATCCAGTAGCAGGAGGTGGGGTTGGCATTCCCACTGTGCACGCATCTTCCTTTAATTCCTGTGGACCTCAGCAGTTACCTCATCTGCCTCACGTTAATTGTGCCCAGCTCCAGACATGGCGTCTGTAGTGTGGAGCGTGAGCTTCAGGGTGGTTGGGGTAGGGTCTACAGAGGGGTCATTCCTGAAAGCATTCCCAGCCACTCATTTATCTAGAGTCAGCTATATGTTTGACTGCAACTCTAGAAATGTTCCAACATCATCCTTGCACAGACATGGACAGAAGACATAAAGAACAACATTCCAGTGCTCTAGGTCTTGCCTTCTGCTTGTATGTGCAGGTTTGTTTTTAAGGAAATACTGTTAGAGATCCGTAATGCCTGTGCACCTTGGAGAAGAGCTGTTCTATGAAGCAAGATGTAGCCTTTGTTTTCACATAACGTATTTTTTCCCAGAAGATGATATGGCCTAATAATTGTTGTCCAACAAATACTTGCACATTAGAGGAGTGAGTTACTGCAGCACTGGGGTCTCCTTTTCCCCAGCTTTGTATCTGAACAGACCCCTATGTGAAGTTGGCACGGATCAGATTCTTGGAAGTGTGCACACTCTGGTACTTGGGACCACAATTGGAATACACAGTTTGCTAATGATCCAGACGATAAAAGTACTTAATGAGTCCATCTCTAATCAAAGCACGAGGCAGGGAATTCCAGGAATAGGTAGCAATAGCTACGGTAGCATTAAGAAGGTTGTCTCCTGATTACCAGTTAGTGTGATTGGGTCTAACTAACTAATCCTGGGACCCGATTGCTATTCTAACATCCGAGATTATTGCTGGTTATTGAATTCAGAAAACCCAGAGATCAAACACCATCTTCCCCTTAAATGTGGTTTCTTGTGAGTGGGAGGGATTGAAATTGCTTTGGTTGGTTTAGGGAAAAAAAATATGGTCTCCCTCAATATCATAATTAATACACAGTTTTATGTAAAACAAAAGGCTTTCCTACATTTAACTTTAGTGAAATACTTGCAGTCCTTAGCAATACAGGGAAGGACAGGAAGGAAGAATGCACCCAGGTTGCCTAGGCATAAAGAGACCTTATCTCAGAAATAGCCAAGAGTTTCTAAAAGGGACTGGAGGTTTGCCTCAAGTGGTAGAGTGCCTGTCTTGCAAGTTCAAGGTCCTGGGTTCAGGCCCCAGAACTGAGCTGGGGTGGGGGAGGGGGGAGGATGAGAGAAATTTGTAGAATAGATTTTGAGTAGTCCATTAACCCTGTAGTAAAGTTACCACTTTATTTTCCTGTTGCCTAATGCACTTTTTAAATACAGAGGCTGCTGTCAAGCAAACTCAAGACTTCAAGCAACTAAGAATTGAAAAGAAGATACTGGAGAAGGAATTTAAGAAGACCCAGGTATTACATAAACCAGCACCCACCAGTGAAATTCCTGTCCTCTGTACTCCTGGAGTTTCTCTATGTTGTGAATACCAGAGCCAGGCTGCTTCATTGCCATAGTCCCGGCGACCTGCTAAGGTGCACCTGGCTTGTGTTTGGGCCCATGTCTGTACTCAGTTGTCCAGAATTAAACATTCAGCCTCTGTTTCCTCCTTCTCCCACAGGAAAGGCTTGATGAGTTTTCTAAACAGAAAAATGAAAAGGGTAAGTATTCCTTCAAAGCTCACTAAACATTTCTGTTTCATTCTGCAGTGTTTTTAAACTATTTTCCTCCACATGTTTTTAGGGTTGAGACATATTGGAACACAAATTTCAAGTGATTCATATGGAAGCATAGATAAGAGTGAGTATATTTGAACTTTTATTTGCTATGTTTAGTGGTCTTGGAGTCTGTTTATTGTTCTTTTGCATGACTGAAAATGCCAGAGCTCGATAGATCTTTCATGTTAGATGAAGTCATATATGTTTTTGTGTGCTAATTTCATGTGCGTTTTATTTTATATACACAAACACAGAAATTCACTGTATTATTATTACAGTGAACTAAAGAGTTCACAAAAGAATGTAGTTTGTTTGGGAAAGGAAAAGTAGAGATAATTTTCAGACCTTTCAATAAGAATAGATTGTCTCTGTAGGTTACATTTTATTACACTAATTTAAATCAAATTTCCTCAATGCCTAATTTATAAGCAATGTTAAAAGTCAGGAAAACTAGAATCAAAGGCCTACAGTGTATTTTAAAAGTTCTAGGGAGGTCTGAGAAAAATAAACTAGAAATCTTGGAGCCAGGGAAGTAAGTACTCTCCTGTTATTGAATGACAGTGACAGTGATGGTACTTGGAGATCCTTACGGATCACAGTGGGAGACTGTGGCCTTCATTTGGTGCTTGTTTGACCCTTGGCCATTTGCTTTTTTTGCTTTCCACTTTAGAAATGGTAATTATGAACTTGAATTTTTTTTAGGGGCACAAAATTGAAATGCTTCACTAGCAAATGATGATATTTTCACCTAGCTAAGTGCTTTTTTTCAAGCATATATGATTAAAACCCTTAAGTGTTTTTTGGTCCAAGTATGTAGTATATCTTGAGAAGTTAGTTGCCCTTTTTTTCCTCCTTGAATTTAGAGAGATAGTTTTTCTTAATTGAGATAAAATAAGCTTGTGTTTTTCTTGGATTAGGACTTTCGCTAGTTTCCACTCCTCGAGGTGAGGCACTGGTATTGTCGGTGCCACTGACACTGATGGTCATACCACAGCCATCTTTTTAGTGTCTGTAGGAAGGGAGGCTGACAATCTGTGGTCCCCGGAGGAAGAGGACCCTTGGTAGTACTTCACTTTCCAGATAGCAGTCCACAGTTAGCTTAGCTTTTCTCACAAGAGCAGCAGAATTGCTTTAGGTCTCACTGTTTAAAGCAGGGTCCTTTACCTTTTCAATGAACTTGTTGTCTCAAGTGAAATGAATGATGATGGCATGAATATTGTCTTGTATATTTGATTTTTCAAGAAAATAAATACACGAAGTCAGCTCTAGACTTGACACATTTAATTCTCAACTCTAAACTGTATCCTTAATGCTTTTTCCTGTTACTGCTTGACTTTGAAAGAAATGAGCAAATTTGGCACTGAGGAGTATTGAGTTGACTTTCCTTTCAAATCCCAAGAAAAATGACCCAAATAACAAATCACTCTCCAGATGACAAGGTGGTGACCACCTATAATCCCAGCACTGGGAAGACTCAGGCAGGGAAATCATTATACAAGCTCAGCCTACCTATAGAGAAACTTTCAAATAAGTAAGCAGCTTTCCTGGATAGTTCGAAGCGAGCCATCAGTAGAGGAAATTAATGAGGAAGATAGAAATCAGGTAGTAACAACTGCAAAGGAAGTGGCACCCCTCACCAAGCAAGGTCCCAGGTCAGATAGCTGGTGAATGCAGGGCGTATGTGGGCAGGTGTATGTGGGTGGTGTATGTGGGCAGGGCAGCACACCAGCACTTCCGGGTCAGGGGCAGGTGTGGGCAGGGCAGCACACCAGCACTTCCAGGTCAGGGGCAGGTGTGGGCAGGGCAATACACCAGCACTTCCAGGTCAGGGGCAGATGTGTGCAGGGCAGCACACCAGCACTTCCAGGTCAGGGGCAGGTGTGGGCAGGGCAGCACACCAGCACTTCCAGTTTGGGGCAGGTATATAGGGCAGGACAGCAGCACTTCCGGGTCACGGGGCAGATGTGTTCAGGGCAGCACAGCAGCACTTCCGGGTCAGGGGGCAGTGTGGGCAGGGCAGCACACTAGCACTTCCGGGTCAGGGACAGGTGTGGGCAGGGCAGCACAGCAGCAGTTCCCAGATGACTGATTAAAAGGTGAGAGTATGTCACACAAGTTTTTTTTCTTCTGTACTTACCTGTGACATGACCTAAAACCAAGTGAAGCAGCAGGACTGGGGAAGAGTAGGTCAGCATATTCCAGCAGTGGTAAAGTGAGAACAAGAAGGCACATAACACTCTTAGTGATTTTCAAGCCCAGACACACCTTTACATGGACAGAAAAGGTATATGGAAAATGTGAGGGCAACTTGGTTTTGGGTGGGTATCGTTCTCTCTCCTCATCCCAATCTGTGCTCTGGGATTTAGAGGATGATGCCCTCTGATCTCAGAGGAGCATTTGTTGCTGAAGAGAGTACAGGTCATCTCAAAGAGAATGTTGAGGTTGAAAGTTACAATTCATGAACGAAGCACATGAAACCATGCCAAACAAAACCTCTTGATCATCCGAGGGTGAAAATGGACCATTTCTTCACAAAGAATGCCAGTGTTTTTAGAAATGGGGAAGAATTAAGAGCTAGAACTGGATCCACAGTTCACAGTTGCCTGGGACATGTTTAGAAATGAAGTCTTTAAGATGTTTTCAAATGCATATAATTTTTGCCTAATGTACAACAAAAATCTCAAATATGATGAGGTAATAATAAAACCCTCCTCTCTACTTCCCTAAGTTAGGGAGGTAGGAAAGCAAAGCTGCGAGACTGTGCAGCATCTTCCCAGCCCTCTGGCAGCAGTGCTGAGCCGTGGTGCCGCAGCCTGGTGCCCCCAGAGCACTCCTGGAGATTCCCATGCCAGCCACCCACAAGCGCCACCTTCAGATGACAGGCTGTTAATCTAGAACATACTCACATAGACTCAGAATAGTTGTTGGATTTTGAACAGAAAATAACTCAGAAGAAAATTTTGTAAGAATAAAGTTCTGATGTTGTAATAGATCATGTGATTTATGGGGGATCGTTCTGAAGCCTTTCTTCAGTATTCGTTTACTGGTTTAGAACTTAAAAAGAAAACTTGGAATGTGTTCATTCTGTTTGCTTAGGCTCCCAACACTGCAGCAAAACCAAACGAGGGCCACTCTGGTACAGCTGCAGAAGTTCTAAATCATGTTACAGAAAATGAGAGTAATGTGCAGCTACCTTTTTCAGACCCCTCTGTTACAACACCTAAGCATGAACTATTTAAAATATAAAGTGATTAAATTGCATTTAAAATACGAATTGTGGTAATTCTCAGGAACATGAGAACTGATTCAAAGAGTATTGTTTGTCTCAGTTCAACACCTGTTTCTAACTAAGAAATAATGATGTGATGAGATGAAAGAGTGTAACCTTGAGAATGATGAGGGCTTGCTCTCAGAAACAAGGCAGGGACGGTTTTAGTTACTACCATCCTTTATGCATAAATGCATGCTTAGGCACTGCAAATACCAAGTCAGAGGCCAAGTCGCCATTATTCACTCTGCCCAAAAGACTCCGCTGGAAACAGCATCAGATGTGCCACAGCACATGTGTTTCCTGTGTGCATGCCTGTGTACCGCATGCCGTTTCAGACATGACCATTCTCCAGTGGTTATTGGAGCATTAAGTTTCTAGGAGAAGGCCCAGACAGCTTGCAGTGCCCCTAGGAGGGAAGCCAAAATGTGCTGAAGATGCAAAAGGAAGACCTGAACACAGTATTGCATTTCCTCAGAGTATTCCCCACAGTATTACATGCCCCTCTTGCTTGAACATAGCTGTGACGAGATAGTCTCACTGGAAATCCCAGTAGAAGGGCAAACAGTTGGTGAAGATTTATCAGGAAAATAGAGGTTCAGAATAATAAGAGGAAAAAACTCAGTTGGGCCTCCTGCTTTCATACCATAGTTATACATCTTTCATCACTAAACAAATGTGTTATTGATAAGGAAGTTGATAGTGCAGTGGAGAGGAAAGGCCCCGAAGTAATCATAAGTGCCTTAAATGTTGATAATGGAAGCTTTAAATGAAGTTAAAAGTTGTATGATAGTGGTTGACTGAGAGGTTTTACCTTCACAACCAAGTACTGAACCCATTCAGGGTTTTTTTGTTTGTTTGTTTGTTTGTTTGCTGTGTCGGGGATGGATAGCTTGGTGTGGGGCGTCAGACTAGATGTAACGAGTAGGTGGTCTTTTAGAAGCCATAAGGCTGGTTATTAGTCTCCATGAGAATGGAAAAGTAACTTTTTTTCTTTTTTTTTAAGGTTCCCTGTTTGCTGCTTTGGGTATACGTAATAAGCAGGGATCCTGGTCAGGTCATTTAAGCAAAAGGGATTACAGTGTTTGGAAGCTTTGGGTAGGTTAAATCACAATGTAGATAAGCTGCTCAGTCGTGGAATTTTGGAATTCAAAATCTTGGAACCTCACACACAGAAGTGCCAGGTGGACTGCGCAACAGGAGAGGCTGCTTAGACTCATTCAGTAACTGTCCCCGTGTTTCCTATCCCCTTTTTGTGGACTTCACTTCTGGAGTGACTTAGTTTGCCATTTTAAGTAAGACTATCTTAAAACCTGTAATTGATTCCTGGGAATAATTATTTTGGTGTAAGAGATTAGTCTTTTCGTCTCTGAACTGGCTGAAAACTTTTGCTGCTTTCAACAAATGTTCAAATTTAGAAGCTTAAGTTTAAGGAACTTGAAACCTTGACATGGTCTGAAATTACCTAATACTTTATTTTTAGTTGAATTTTAATTAGTTTGGTTGCTTTTCTATGCATACTTTACCATAAGCTGTTGTTATGTATATTTTTATGATTATTTTCTGGTTTTGAAGGTATGTTTGGAATTTGTGTACTAACTAAATTTAAAAGCTTTAAAATCTTAGACTTATAATCTTAGAATTTCATTAGAGCAAATCGTGTTGTACTTCTCTTGACCTTTCAGCTTGAATCGTGGTTCTTCCTATTTTAGGAAAATAGATACCTTTGAAGATGGATACAGATTTCAAAGGTTTTATGTATGAAAGCATGTGCTTCTGTTTGTTTTCGCACGTGTGTGTGTGTGTGTGTGTGTGTGTGTGTGTGTGTGTGTGTGTGTGTGTGTGTGTGTGTGTGTGTGTGTGTGTGTGTGTGTGTGTGTGTGTGTGTGTGTGTGTGTGTGTGTCTAACGCACCTGCTCCTACATACACATGTTCTGGCCCATGCTCCCCAGAATCCATGGGTCGCTACGACAGTCCCTGGCCCCCCTTCCCAGCCCATTTACTTACGGCATGGCCGTGATCTTTAGCCTTTCCATCCATGGGACACTTCTCTTCAGTTCTTGTGGCGTATCTGCAGCCCCAGACTCTTACATTGCTGTACCACGGACTTGTCTCTGGCCCTGTCTGTCTCAGAGCTCTCTGCAGGAAATGCACGGGCTAAGAATTTATTTGTGTAATGCAGAATCAACAAGTAGATTGGATCAAGTCTTATGCCTACCCACCTCCTCCAAGATATAAGAAAACCAATATTTAGTGATTTTTTTTTTAAACAAAAGCATTGTAGATGTTTCTATCAATTATAAGCCACTTGTGCCCAATGACTGAGTTTGGTGAGTCCCTATTAATGCTGTTTCACAGGAATGTATTTGGACCCAGATGAGTCCAGCCAGTTGGCATGATGTTAATATGTTGCTCTTTCACAGGAAAAGTAAAACTGCTCCTGAAGGAACTCTGGCTGTGTGTGAACACAGCACACAGGCTCCCCGGTGACATTGGCAGGCACACTCCAGGTGAGATGGGCTTACTTACACAGAAATGGGGAAGTTCGCAAGCCAGATGCACAGGTTCAGTCCTGAAGTCCCAGCCATGTGGGACATGGAGAAGATAGTGGTGCCAGTATAGCCAGGGGGAGAAAAATTGCAAGACGGGTATTTCAAGAGAACAGGCTAGGCACTGGAGGCAGGGATTGAGGGATCACAGTCTGGGGCTAGTCCTGGCTCAAAAGACTGTGAGACTCTGTTTCAGCCAGTGGCCAGGCACCGTGGCAAACACCTCCATGAGGAAGCACAAATAGGATCGCAGTCCAGCTGACCTGGGCAAACAGTTGTTCACCTAAAAATTAATCCATAAAATAAGACTAGCAGAAGTGATCAAGTGGTAGAATGCCTGTCTAGCAAACTTGAGGCCCTGACTGTAAACTCCAGTACTTAATTTAAAAAAAAAAAAAAAAGGAGGTAATGGAAGCAAAATACAGTTGAACATGGGAACGCATAATTGGAATTGTAGCCATGGCAGAAAGTGTTCATGTTAATGGGAGGATTGTGGTCTACACAGCCTGAACAGAAAGTGAGACCTTGTTTCAAAACTAACCAGTAAAAAGGTTGAAACATAGCTCAAGAAGTAGGCCACTAACCTAGTAGGAGCAAGCCCTGTGAGTTTAACCCTAGTACCACCCTTACCCCCTGTGCTTTTGGGTTTTTGTTGTTGTTGTTGTTGTTGTTGTTGTTTTTGGTCGGTCGTGGGGCTTGAACTCTGGGCTTGGGCGCTGTCCCTCAGCTCTTCAGCTCAAGGCAAGCGCTCTACCGCTTGAGCCACAGCGCCACTTCCGGTTTTCTAGTGGTTTTATTGGAGATAAGAGTCTCATGGACTTTCCTGCCCGGGTGACTTTGAACCGTGATCCTCAGATCTCAGCCTCCTGAGTAGCTAGAATTACAGAGGTGAGCCACCAGTGCCGGGCTGCTTTTGATTTTTTAATATTCCATGAATCTTAACAATGAAAGACTGAAATAAATGAATGAGTGTTCTTGTTTATACACAGTTTCTTCCCTTGATTATGATTGGCTACCAGAAGATACATTTAACTTTTAATTTTTAATAGCTTTCATCAAAGAACATTCGGAAAATCTGGGCAACAACCAGGTGTGTCTGGCAGGTGTATGTACAAGATGGAAGGGTGCGCTGTTTTTAAATCATTTCATGAGATTGATCCACTAGGAAGCTTATTTCTGACCATTTATGAGTTCCTCTCAACTCTTTATTTGCAGAAAGATGTCCTGGAGACATTCTGCCATGTTCTCAATCTACTCAGGATTTCAGATTTGGAAATAAGTAATAGCCCTTCCTAAAAAAGGGAAGAAAGTAGCTGACTTGTGGAAGATTAAAGTGATTGTAATCAGGTTTTTATTATTTTATTTCTTAAGTTCTGATTAATAGAGCTAAGTGATATAAATGTGCATCTGACTCTCCTCCTAGGCTTTTCTGTAGACAGTTTCGTCCAGAATGGTAATGGGCAAGTTGCCGATTCTTTTTACTGGATTCAGAACTTGCTGATGTACAGAGGCTCCCTCCGTGTGGCTCTTTTGAATCAATTTCTCTCAATTCGCTTTCTGAATAATAATCTTGACAGCAGACAGGTGAAAGCTGCAAGTCTTAAGTTAGTCTCTGCAGTTTAAAACATATCTAGTTAGGCCGGGGCTGCCTAGGGATTCTTTTCAGCCTTCTGTACTAATAAGTAATCATATTTGATACACTTTACACTTTTAATATGTTAGTGAAGTGAGTTTCTTCATTTAATAATCTGATGTTTTCATTTAAAAACACCCTTTTAAGGATATGTCTATTCTGTTATCTTTCCCAAGGTAGAAGGAAAAACATGGCAAGTTTAGAGTCTTCTTATATCTTAAAATATATTATTTTTTCCTCCATGCACTGGTGGATCACTTGTAATCATAACTATTCAGAAGGCTGAAAACCAGAGAATCACAGCTTGTGACTGGCATAGTAGAGAAGTTTCTAGAATCTATCTACAGAATAATCAGAAAAGCAAGGACTGGGAATGTAGCAGAACAGCAAATCAGTAAGAACAAGGCCCTGAATTCAGCCCGCCCCAGTGCTTCTAAAAGTACACGCACGCACGCACGCACGCACGCACGCACGCACGCACGCACGCACGCACGCACGCACACACACACACACACACACACGCATATGTTTTTCTGAATGTTGTGATCATATCAGAAGAGTTACAGATCAGTGTAGAGAATCCCTTTACCATCTCAACTTGGATTTTCCATTACCAGAGATCAAAGCTGGAGTATTTGGTATAATCTTGTGAACTGAACTCTAGAGCTCTTGTGATTTGCACAGGTTTTCCCACTCAAGTCCTCTCCCCTTCGGGAGTCCAGTCCTAGCCTGGAATCATCTTGCTTTCATTTACTGCTCAGTGGCTGACAGTTTGCTTTCGTCACTGTTCATGTCTCTGACCTCATAGTGTGTACTTACTTTATAGAAACTGATGGTTTTGGCGTGCCGGACCTCAGTGGGAGTGTCTCCCTGTGCTCAGGGCACTGAGCTGCAGCAGTGTGGATGTGCATTATTAGACTGCCACCACCGAATCAAGAATTCCTAAGTGGATCTTACTCCCACAATTGCTGCTCGAGTATTTGTCCAGTAGTGATTTTTATACGTGTCATTTTTTTCTTCATTTATCTACTAGAATTCTTACATAAGGAAATGTTGGTCCTCCAATCATTGTTTGTTCTTTTATCTATTTGTGTATATCAATGTTGTTGCTCAGATAATTAGTCTGTACCTTACAGTTCAGTTCTCTCCATGTTTGGTTGGTGATGGTGGTCATCTTAAGGGTAGATCCCATGCCTCTTGGTACACCCCATTCTGTGTGGAGTGCTCATGTTTGGCACTGCAAGATGTTTTCTGTCTTAAATTGAATCTTTTAATATTCCATGAATATTAGCCTTATAACCCCATGTTTCCAGAGAGCTCTGATGTTCTATAAAATACTCTTAAAACACTTTAAGATGTAAGCATAGGTTCATGAAGATTTTCAGGGACCCACAAATCTTTGCAGATAATCATTACCAAAGTCAGATTCCTAAAAAGCTTCTCTAGTAACATTTGTGTTGCCTTATGATGTGATGGGCTCAGTGTTGTGCAGAAATGATCACAGACAGGCAAGATCCTGGGTGACTTGAGAGAGAAGGTGGTATCTCAGCTTGTGTGCACAGAATGGATTCCCTGCCACATTTTCCTGTTGAATGGAAAATTCCATGTAGAGCCTGAATGAGTTGGCAAGGCCCTTACCCACTGGGTGGTGAGGAATGTGGTCTGGTCAGCCCATCTGCCCTTGTCGTCAGTCAACTTCTGTGACGCTATGGGATAGTGTTTAGAAACGGATCAATTGCCTTTTCAAAAAACATTTCAGCTGATTAGGACCTAATATTGTAAGCACGTTGAATTGTTAGTATGTTTCTTTTAAAAAAAAAAGTTTTCTTGATATGATGAGTATTTGATATCTATGTATCTCTGTTCTCCTGCCCCAGAAAAAATTGGCCAGGACGACAGTAGCTTCACAACATCTAGGGAGGATGACACACCGTCTCCATCACAAGGGAGTCCTTCCAGGGCCTCAGGTGTGCAAACGTGCCAGGCAGAACTGTCCATGGAGGTGGAAGAGAGCTTCGCTCCCTGTGAAAGTGTGGCAAAGGAGAGGCCCTTTGGAGCTGGGCTTGGTCCTGGCCGTGCTCCTAACGAGGTGTTAATGCGGAGTCCTGATGAAGAGGACAGGGCTGGCGCTTCTGCCCATGCTCCATTGTTTGATGAAGATCTTCAAGCTGCAATTGACTTCTTTAGACTTCCTCTTCCTCTTGTGTCTCCAGTGCCCTCTCCTCCTCTGACGTCCTCCACAAACCACCTGCGCCCCTTGCCTTCCTTGCTGGCACCTGTGAGTCAGTCCTCTGAATTTAAGTTCATTAGGTGTCTGTCTTCCGTCTGTGGTCCTCCGAGGGAATATAGTGGACCGAGGCAGTTATTCATCTCAGCCAATCTTACTAGACCACAGTGTAAGAAGTTAAAAAATCATCTAGTGCGCACTGGTCAGCACGTATAGTATGTCTTTTGTTTTGTGTTTGCATTTTTATTTGTTCTTAACCACAACTATCTTACAAGTTTTTTGTAAGAACACTGTGTCCTTGGCTTTATCCCTAGTGCCAAGCAGTGGTAATAGGTAAAAAATGAAGTGAGCACAGATTGGCAGGCATAGAGGTCCGTGTTAGAAGAAGCCCCAGGTATAGCCTATGTGTCATTGGCCTCTAGTAGCTGAATTCTTCAGTTTCACTCAAATTCACATTTTTTAAAATTTGTGATAGGTATTTCTCAGGGGAGCAGTCTTGACGAAGCAGATTTACAGAGCTTTTAGCTGAAGGGTCAGATAAATTTGGGATATAGCTCATATATCTATTAGACATCAAGCTAGGCACGGGGCTGGGGCAGGGAGGCAACAAAGAATGCAGTGCCAGGATGGTTGTGTAGAGGACGGGGAGGAAGGGTGTGGATCATGGCGGCACTGCATTCGAGCCCTATGGCACTGGGAGGCACTGCAGGGGACGAGGCCTCTTCCCGAATGGAGGCCGGTGGGGAGAGGTGCTTCTGGAAGAGAGAGCCTTCTCACTGCACTTTAAGAGTTATTTCTCCAGGAGCTATTAGACCTGGGGCCATCAGGCACCGGGGAAGTATTCATGCAGGCCATCCTAGAAGGGTCCTGGGTCTCTTCATAAGGAGTTTCCATTTTATCTTCAGCGCAGTGGGAAATCCTAGATGAGTCCAAAGGCATAGACTGTGAGATGTTCATTTGATTGTTTCTGTTTAGTCACCTTGCAGGGTGCCTGAATAGAGAGAGCCAGAGGGATACTCAGAAAGCAGGAAGGACTATGGCCAAGGTCGAATTTAGTATATAGTGTACTTTTAGTTTGAGAATGTTAGTGGTCAGCAACAGTTGATAGGTAACCCTTTCCATGTGATCTTCAGGCACACCTTCGGTCCTAAGTAGAACAGGGTTCAGGAGGAGGACATTTATTATGTGAGGATGATGAGAGTGGGTGGGTGTCTGGGGATTTCTGGGCTTCTTTACAGAGAGGGTGGGGTGGGATCACACTAGAGATCCAGACATTGCCTGTTGGAAGATCCCAGAGCCTAGGCTGCCCTCCTTGGGTGATTTACAGAATTCTCCAGGGAACACAGACCCACATATATACATACACATGTAATTGATGCTGTTCGTCATGTTTGGTTGTTGAACACATGTGTAATTCACATAATTTGTATTTTAAGGAAACCTACTTTGGAGAGTACACAGATTCCAGTGATAATGAGTTTGTCCCACATGAAGATTCTGCTGAAGATGATGACACAGCTGACTCACAGGCTTGTTTTGGCCTAGCCAGAAAAAATAAAGGAAATGGTACCTGGGAGGAGAGGCCCAAATCAAAAGAAACTGTCCAAGTTCTAAATAAGTTCGCAGTAAATGAAGTGAAAACGGTTGGGTGTAAGACATTAGCAGCACCCCTGGGAGAAGCTTCAGCCACATCTGCTTTTGCTCAGGAAACGCGCTGGACGGTGCCACCAGACTTCTTGAGTTGCAGAGGTCGACTGGCAGATGAGGGGTTTGGGGAGAGGAGGAGGTCTGTGCAAGCTGAGCAAGTGCTTCCCGGTCCCTCCAGGAGCCTGTCGGTTGAAAAGTTGTCTGGTGGGCTGTCAGGAGGCCGGGAGGCCGAGGCTGGGAAGTCCGGTTTGTATTTCATGCCCCTTGGCAAGAGGCCTCTGAATGAACTCATTGGCTCTGATGAGAAAGCCTCGTCATCGAAAAAGATAGGATCACCCCACTCAGAGTTTATCAGGTACACGCTTGCTGATGAGTTTCCTTCCACATCAGGTGGTGTCACAGGTTGTGGCTCTTTTCCAAAGACACCTAGAGAAACAGCAAAGGAAAGGGAAGATGATCAAGAATCCACTTCAGAATCATCGGAATCCGAGGATGACGACCCAGGCGACGGGCTGGGTCCAGTGGGACAGGACAGTGGCACAAAGTCTTCCTCGACCTCGATGTCAGTGTCTAATTTCAGTCACCCTCAGCCCTCGAAGCTACAGTATGTTAACATCGCAGAAATGCTAAGTAAAACAATGCCCACCCAACTGCCTCATTCAGAACAAACACTACCCACTCGAAACCTGTTACTTGCGCAGTCCGAGCCACCAGAGCCCTCTCCGCAGGGAAGCAACCCGGGGAGCCGCTTATGTTCTTTGAGCCCAGGACTAGAGTCACTGACGTTTAGAAATCAGAGGAGCAGGCAGACAGCAGGTGCAAACATGGCAAAAGACACGACCAGAATCTCACTTTCTCAATCAGTGTTTAGGAAGATGACAAATGGTGGACAGAGTGAAAGCCGAGATCCTAAGTCGGCTTTGCCTTCCACAGGTTCTGAGTCTGGCTTGAGCGAGAGGGACCGTGGTTGTGATCAGAGCACTTCGTGGCACCACAATGATTCAGTAAGGAGAGGCGGTGAAGAAAGTCCAAGTGCTACCTCAGAACATGAACAAAAGTCTAGCCATCAGCTAGAGAAGGCCGAGACAGCCTCACAAAATGGGGCATCTTCAGCCACACTTGAGCTGCCAAGAGAAAATGCCAGTCCTGCTTCTTTACTGCTCAGCCCAGCGTTGGTCACCATGGGACAGGCAAGTCCCGAGCAGGATCTGAGGGGCAATGTGGATGTGGGACACCGTGAGAATGAGTTGACGTCAGCCCCAGAAGAGGGTGATAACCACGCTGATGATGTGCCTGCGGCGGAGTGTGCTGCGGATCCGGCCAAAACAACAGGAAATGTCCAAGAAGGGCCTGCCCAGAGGAGCACTTCTCCAGAACTTTCTGTGTCTTGTAGCAAACTGGATTTTGATTCTCAAGGTGGTCCTGTACCAGCAGAAAATGTTGATTGTTCCACAAGTAGGAGATTGTCGTTCTCATCTGAGGATGCCCCCTGCCAAAGCCAGGACTCCAAGGAAGCCGCAAGGCTCGAGGAGGGGCCAGGCGAGGCTCTGGGCGAGGCACCGCGGCCCTCACAGGCTCCACCTGCCCCAGATCCTGACCCCCTCTGCCAAAGCCAGGACTCCTCCAAGGAAGCCTCAGGGCTTGAGGAGGGGCCAGGTGAGGCTCTGGGGGGGACACCATGGCCCTCACAGGCTCCACCTTCCCCAGGTCCTGACCCCCTCTGCCAAAGCCAGGACTCCTCCAAGGAAGATGCAGGGTGTGAGGAGGGGTCAAGGGAGGGTCCAGGCCGGGCACAGCAGCCCTCACTGGCTCCGCCTGCCCCAGATCCTGACCCCCTCTGCCAAAGCCAGGACTCCTCCAAGGAAGATGCAGGGTGTGAGGAGGGGCTGGGCGGGGCACCTCAGCCCTCACAGGCTCTGCCTGCCCCAGATCCTGACCACTCTGGGGTGGAGAGCGGTGAACTGCTTCCCACTGAGTCCGCCAGGTCAGGGGACCGTCCTGCAGAAGAGAGCCCCTGTGGGCATGCAGGCAGTCCAGGCGGTGATGCTTTGGCTGTTGCAAACGATTCTGCTACCATGCGGCAGAGTTGTGAGCTTTCCAGAGTGACATCCCCCGCGCCTCCAGCTTCCCCCCAGCCGGACCTCCCCACGGCCACCGGGCTCTCCGGAGTGCCTTTCAGGTCAGCTGTGGAGATGCGGGGCATCCCCAGCAGCAGCCTTCCTGGCACTCCAGAGCGGGGAGAGGAGAGCAGCACGGACGGGAGTGAGCCTTTCAGCTGCAGCGAGGGAGAGCTTGAGGGCGACGCTGTGGCGGGCAGCGGGCGGCAGCAGACAGCCAGTGATGCCCAGAGCACTGCGGGGGGAACGGAGGGCGCAGCCCCCGCCCACCAGCCTGCGGTGGATGTGGGGTACCTGACCTTGGCTCTGCAAGACTTTAACATCAGTGCTTTTCCTGACATAGACAGACTTTCTACATCAGACGTTGCTGTGTTTCTTGAGAGTTGTCAGTTACAGGACTATAGTTCAGGGGACTCTGTTTCGGAATGTTCAAGCAAAGGAACAGAGATGAGCAAAGAGCTAAAGCAAAGTGGAGTCTCAGGAGAGAAATGTGAGGAGCAGCTTTGTGAAGAAGAAACAGCGGGCACCTCTGAGGAGTGGATTGAATCGGAAAAGGTTGACAGCTCCTTAAAAAGTCCCCGTCAGCTTGTCCAGTGTTCTTTGGAGACCCTGACTGAAGTTCTCACCAAGATTGGGCAGGAACTTCAGCCAAACTGTGAGGACTGCGATGATGCGGACAGTGGTGATTTATCGCTCGTGAGCGTGAATAGCCCAGCTACTGAAGCTTTGAAAGAGAGTGGCCCCTCCGAGGGAGCCAGTGGCTCAACACCCCATTCTCCAGAGCAGTTCCTGCTCGTCACTGAAGAGCATGTTGAGGACCGCTCGGGCGGGCTCGGGAGTGCGGACGCTGGGAAGGGTGGCCTGGCTGCACCTGCAGACTCTCCAGTCCCCGCCTCTGTCTCCGTGACCCAGTCCAGGACGGAGCAGAGCTCTGGTTATGAGTCGGAGACGTTTCAGATCCACACGTCTGCAGGGACCTCCGAAGTTACGGACACACACTCGGAGAAGGATCAGACGGGAGGCACCGAGAAAGAGGTGGAGCCGGCGGCGGGCGGTACGGCTGCCTCCCCCACTGCGGACACTCCTCAGGCTCAGGAGGAGGTAGAAGCTGCGTCTGTCTCCATGGCTTCCACAGAGAATTCTCCAGAGACTGGTCACACAGCCCCTCCGTTTCAAGAACCTCCAAGTGGCAGTGCCTTTACAGCGGCCCAAGGGGAGGTGTCAGGCAACAGCCAGAGTGCCAATTTTGATAAAAGTCGCTTGCGTAATAGACCTGTTAAGCCTAGTATATGGATTAGTTCTCAAATATACGACCAGACCTTTGAGGCTCAGAACGTGGCATCTGATCATACGTATTATAACTCAAAACTAGAGCCATCTGGCAAAAATAAGACGCGATCCAAAATTTCAAACAAAGATCCATCCAACAAGCCAGTGAAGACTTCAGCGAGCAAGGGAGAAGTTCACACCGACGTCCCTCAGTCCCTTTCAGGAGAGAGTGGTATGAAAAGTCAGAGAGGTCAAACTCAGCCCGTTCTGGCACAGGCTGATACCTCTGGGTCCACAGATGGCCCTGTGGACACTCTGAGCAAGATTCGCCAGGAGGTGGGGCCCCCGCTGCCGCCTCTTCTGGCCCCGCTGATAGCTACGCCCCCACGGGCTGCCCCCGCGCCCTCGCCCCTCCTCCCCAGTCCGTCCTCCCCAGCCTCTCCCCTTGGTAAGATTTCCCCGGCCTGTGAAATCCCAGTGCCTCCTCTGCTGTCTCCGTGGCCAGAAGAGCCCCTGAGCTCTTCCCCACCCGAGCCCTCTCCGTCTCCGTCTCCAGCAGCCGGTGGGAGGATACTGTCCTCTCCTCTGCAGTTCTGTGCGGCCACACCCAAGCACGCCCTTCCGGTGCCTGGAAGACTCCCACCCTGTGCCCCAGGCCCGGCTGCGGTGGCAGTGCCGCAGGAGAATTCTGTGAAAATCCTTGATACCATGTATCCCGAGTTGTCCGCCCGGGCCCGGACCCTCAGCATCCTCAAAGGCAACATGCAGCTGTCTCGAGGGACATCTGCCGACGGTAAGACCTTGCCAGGCCGAGTCAGCGCTCTCCTGGGCCTCAAAGCCATCACGTCCACATCCACGGCCTTTGTCAAAACAGGAAGTAGCTCTGGTGGTGACAGTTGTCAAGGTAGGTCGAGAGACTTGGGACCTCAGCAGGCCCCGGGTAGCAAAAGAACATTGTCAGCATCTGCACCGAGGAGTGCCAAACGACTGCGCCTGGACAGCGAGTCCCCAGAGCCGGAGCCCCAGGGGGACGTGGGGGAAGGGGTCCACGGGAACCTCCCGGAACACCCCCGACAGGCCGAGGTCACCACAGAGGAAAGGAGCTCAGTGCTGGCCAGCAGCCCCGTTCCACAGTTGCTTGTGAGCCCCAAAGAAACCGTGGAGTCCCATGATCAGGCCATCCTGCATGCACTGAAGAAAGTGGCTGAGTCGTCCTTCGACCTGTTGCCTGTCATTAGGAGCCATGTCTACGTGGGAAACATCTCCAAGAAGCCTGTGATGAGAGACCAGGAGAAAGAGGTGGTCTTTGAGTTCAGCACAAGGAAAAAGGTATGTGGCTGTTTTTCCCCACGCATGCTCATACTGTCCTCAGAGGCAGCCGTCTGGTGTCAGCAGCTTGTGCAGATGACCCTGAGGTCACCCCAGTGATCTGAAGTACTGGGAGGCATCCACTGTTAACTTAAATTTTTACCAGGGAAAAAGTATTGTGCCCTAAAATGGTTTGATCCTGGCACATGTGTAAAGGCTCAAAATGCTCAAATGGCTGTTACATAATACATCTATCACTGCTGAGTGTGAGGACAGGAGGAAGGGGGCTGTGGTGGTCTGTATGCCCTGCTCACTGGACCTTCTAAGCCTTTACTCAGGTTCTAGTTACTGAGCAGGTAGCATCTCCTTTTGAAGATGGTCACCAGCACTTAGTGCCCATCCCTGGACCTTTGTGGTATATATGTTTTGTTTGGTTTTGACTGCTGTGTTCAGAAAGCAAGAAGAACATGAAAACTGTATATTTGAAAGGGTTTTCTTTCTTTCTTTTTTGCCAGTCCTGGGGCTTGAACTCAGGGTCTGGCCTCTGTCCCTGAGCCTCTTTGTGCTCAAGGCTAGCACTCTACCACTTGAGCTGCACTGCCACTTCTGGCTTGTTCTGAGTAGTTTATTGGAGATAAGAGTCTCATGGACTTGAACTGGAATCTTCAGATGTCAGCCCCCTCAGTAGCTAGGATTGCAGGTGTGAGCCACTGACACCTGGCTTGGGTTTTTCTTTTGATATGGAATGAAGTCAAATGATCATTTAATACTCCTAATCACTAAACATATCACCTAGTGTCTTATGTTGTAAGCAGTATAACAACTTTAGGAAGCAAGAATGTGAATAGAAGTAGACTGGACCTAATGAACACACCGATTCTTTTTGCAAGAACCTGGAAATGATGACAATAAGGCAGTCCGGGTGTACCCTGGGCATGTGCTGTATGATCCACCACAAGGAGCAGAAAGACCTGGGATGGCTCATTGCCTCCAGTGCTGGTGGCTCCTTTGCTGCTGTTGTACTTCTAGTCCTGGGCAAGTTTAGACGCCTAATTGTGTGATACGTAGCTATTTTTAGAGATACTAGACATAAATAACAGTGTACTTTGCTTTTTTCCTTCTTCCAATCCAGCATTTAGCAGAACGCTTGCTTCGCTCCATTCTCTCAGAACTAAAACTTCAGAAGAAGTCTATAGACCACAGTTATATCCATGCCCTCTGCAGGGTGTATGTGGGCATTTGCCGGCAGCTTGGAGACTTGGAAAGAGCTCGCTTGTTTTGCTATAGCCTACTTAAGGAAGGTATGTTTAGGTTAAAACATTTTTGTGTCCATTTTTATGTGTAGTTTTCTTCTGTTTATTGTTTATTTTTTATTAGAGTTGTATTGTACATCTATTAGAGGACAGCTTTGCTATTCTACCTAACTTTGCTATACCAAATTTTCAGTACAATTAAAATTACTTATTGTCAGCACATTCAGTTCTACTTCTCTGTAAATACAGTATCTTTCCTTACTGTGTATTTTATTTATTAATTTTGTTGTCGGTCCTGGGGCTTGAACTTGGCTTGGGCACTATCCCTCAGCTCTTCAGCTCAAGGCGAGTACTCTACCACTTGAGCCACAGCGCCACTTCCAGTTTTCTAGTTGTTTACTGGAGATAAGAGTCTCACGGACTTTCCTGCCCGGGCTGGCTTTGAACTGTGATCTCAGATCTCAGCCTCCTAAGTAGCTAGGATTACAGGCGTGAGCCACCGGCGCCCGGCTTCTTACTTTGTATTTTAAAGTCCCCCGTAGTCGCAGTAAAATGCCGGACTCCTCTTCCAATGGCTAGGCAATGGTAATGGCAGCAGCTGTGAGATAGAGTCATGGCACGCAGAAAGAAGGTGTCGGGGGGGAGTACTGTGTCTTCTGTTTCTTGTAAGGAATGGAATCGGGAGCCACTCCTTCAGTGCCGTAGATCATCAGTGTCTGTGAATTGCCACTTCATACTATATATGACAGTCCGTGTAAAGGGTGCCCACTTTATTTCTATATTTGCTTCTTCAGTCACTGATTTGTTCATCACATCATTATTATGGGCATCACACTTAGTGTTTGGAATTTTGTGGTGGCCAAATCAGATGCAGGTGTGACTACTCACAGTGACTGAAAGGCCATAGCTACATTCCAGAAGCTCACCGGCTTTACTAGTTGCTGGGCAGTGGAGAGGGATCGGGGCCCAACCACATCCCTGTTTATTCCTAGCCGGGATCCTCTTCCTCTTTGCCTCCACCTTACCATGGCTCACTCTATGACTACACATAACTCCGCCTCAGTCTGTGTCCTGTATTCTCATTTGTCTTCCTGGCCTTAACTGGTCCATGTCATATGATAAAATTCATTTTGTCTTCTCACTCTCATTCTCTGGGTTGCACATTCTGAGAAAACAAATGTGTCTTCTTCTCGTTTCCCTCTGCAAATTGTTGGTAACCATGCACCATCTACTGTGTGAATGATTGGACCTGGGATGGTAGCTTTGATAGTTGGAACAGAGTGGTAGTGTTCCTTGTCAAAGAACTTGCTCTGTGATGGGAAGATGCAGAGAAAGTGTGCAGTAAAGAAGGGAAGAGAGAATTCTAGGCAGGGAATATGTGTGCAAAATATTTTGAAAGAAATATCAACAGATGGAGTCAGGCTGTTAAAAACTAACAGATAAAGAGGTAGGTCAGAGAAAAAGAGACATGTCTTCATGACAAACCGGCTAAAAGCCTTCACAATGACATCAGAAAACTCAATCATTTTTATAAAATAAAGGCATTTGTTGACTTTGTGACCTAAAACTTCCAGTGCTAGGCGTATGACTGATAGAAATAGACATATCCGTGTATAGCTCATAACTGGAAACAGATGTGGATCAGCAGGGGAATGGAAAATTGAACTGTGACCTCCCCCACAATGGAGATGATCCTTAGCTGTAAAGGAATGGACTACATCATGAATGAGTCTCAGGAACTGTGCTGTAGAAAAGCCAGATGGAAGAGTTTGAGAATGAAAAGACATAGACCTCATAGTGACATAAACCAATCAAGGATTCTCTGTGTCTGTGAGGTGATCTCCCGAGCAAGGTTGGACAGAGCAAGTTGTGGTGATGGTTACCTGGGTTCATTAATTTGTCAAAATACATCACCTCTAAACTTAAAAGAATACATAGTTTGTTAATTTTTAGCAAGGATTTATGACCAAAGGATTGTCACAAAAATAGGGCATATATATGTTTTTATCTATGTGAATATATATACACGTGTATATATTCACACATATACACGTATATACACATTACATATATATATATTGCTCATTACATCAAATATCTTTATAACTCATACCTCTGCGTTTGCCTTCAGAGAAGCTTCTTGTAGTGACATGGGTAAGTCGGGAGAATCTTGAGGCTGAGGAGATTGGAGACAAAATATTTTCCTTTTCTGTCTTATTTTTTCCTTTTGCTTCTACTGCTATTTATTTATATACCATGTTTAAAAGTTAACTTCAAAAAAGTGGCCAAGAGGAAATAAGAGAGAAGGTTTGAAATGGTTGCTGAGGTCAGATCTTATCTGAGTATCCATTTATATGCCCCTAACCACAGGGCAGCTGTAAGGCTCTGGTGGGATGAATAATACATTGTACTTGTGGCTTTAAAATTCATTCACTTGAGCATATGTCATTTTACCCTCCGGTTTTCTTTCTCATAGATTTTCCAGAGTCTGAGAAACTGGCTTTGTTTATTGCAAACATGTGGCATGATGTATTTGTTTCTCAGTCGGTGATTAGTAAAGCAATGCAGTTGGTTGCGAGGCAGCGAGCTAAGGGAGAGGTTCTCAGCTGTTTGAGAGCCTTCCTCAACTGGGAAAAGGTGAGCTTTATTTTTATTTCTTACAGTGCCATGCTTGAACACCGTACCTACATGATGCTGTGTTAGCTGTGTATTCATTCCTAGGGCGTTTAGAGATGCTGTTCTTCATTTTAGGTCCTATAAAATGCCATTTTAGCATGATTGTGTCCAGAAAGAACAATGGAGCTGTCTTAATTTAACTTCTTTTTACACTCATTTATGACTGATGAAATCCACATGCAAGTGTATATAAATCAAATGCTGTTGGAGCGATGAATTATTTAATTTTTACACAAATATTTAGAGAGGTGAAACGGTTGATATCCTCCATTTCTTCCATGGGTAGGCTTTTTCTTATTCTAATATTTTATATTTATCTTTCTACTTAATGGAACATGTTGTTCTAAATCTTTTTCTCTCACATTACCTTATATTATTTGATTTTTCTTTAGTTACTAATATGTCCAAGTAGGATATTTTATCTAATGAGAATCTGACGATATTAAATTTTTGGTTTTAGCTTTCAAATCGTTTTCTAGACATGGAAGAAGAGAAATGTTTCCTAGACCCAGGAAAGGAGAGCTCCAACTGTTTCCTAGACCTGGGAGGGGAGAGCTTAAATCATTTTCTAGACCTGGGAGTAAGCCTTGAAGAGGAGCGCTCAAATTGTTTACTAGGCACAGGAGAGGAGAGCTCAAATCGTTTTTCTAGACGTGGGAGAAGAGAGCTCTGATTGTTTCCTAGCTCTTTAGAGGAGAGAGCTTTCTAGTAACAGGAGAGGAATGCTCTTTTCTAGGGATGTAAAGTCAGTGTTTGAGAGGTCACTTGCACAGGACCTTCCATATCCAACATCACGGACACTCAGCCACACGTGCACGGTCCCTCTACAGCGAGTATTCTCTATCCAGAGTGATTCAATTGCAAGAATTAATGAGTTTGTTTTGCTTTGTTTTACTTTGAAATACTTGCAGACTGTACATTGAGTCTGCCCATTCTGAAACTCTAGAATGCTCTGGAATCCAAAGCTTTTTGAGCATTATGAGCATGAGTTTCAGATTTTCAGGTTAGGAGTACACAACTCACAGTACCGTGTTTGGAAGAATTCTCTCTGTTGGCATTTTCAGAGTAACATCTCTACCCTAGTTTATGCTGTGGGGTTAAAACTCCTTCAGAGTATACTTTAGAAATGACTGCTTGGTTTAAATTGCTACTCAGTTACAAAGTTGTAAAATTATTAACCTGTTACAATGGAATTTAAATTCATAAATTATGTTCCAGTTGTATACCAGGTAATAGTTTCAAAGGTAACAGAGTTACTGTAGCCATTGGTTTGTGTTAGGCTAACTCACATTTATCAGATTGCTCTCTTCTCAGTGATCGATGCTGTTTCTAGACTTCAGTATTTTAGGTGTGATTGATTTTAAAGTAATCAGAAACTTAACATATTCCTCAAAACACTTCAAACTAAGCAACAGAATATTCTAAGCACTAAATCAACTTCTGAATGCAAAAGATCAAATTTAGAATGTAGGATATGGATTCATTAACTATTCAAATATTGCCCACTGAACTACATTCTCTTCTAACATTTTTAGTTGCAAACATGATTCTAATATCAAATGATCTATACCATAACAATAGTTAAACATCAGGTGCAATATGAGCTGGAAGTGGGAAGGCCCTGCCTGCTCCATTGATGAGTGCTTATTTACTGGAGAGAAGTGAAGATTTTGTCCCCAAAAAGACTTGTAGTGGAATGGGCAGAGCCACAGTAACCCAGATGTCTGTCAGCAGGGAAGTTCACCTATTCACGCTGCATCTACATGCAGCAATATCCAACAACTACACGCAGATGTGAAGCGTGCAAGATTTAATTATGTAGTACTGCCTGGGTCAATTTTAGGACTTTGTAGAAAAGGCAGACTAATTTCCAGTGCCAGAAAGAAAACAGAATTTAAAGGAAGTTGTAATTATTATTTTTTGGTAACTAAGATTAGAACTAATGCTCTAGTGATAATGGTGAAAGCTTACACTCTTCTCTGGATTGCAGCCAAATCTTCTCTACCTGAGTGAATTTTGCCTGTAATTTTCAACCATTCCCATCTCACAGTCATTGTGTGATAACTATTATGAATAAGATAACCATAGCTTCTTAGAAAGATTTTCAAAACCTTCCTCTTGGTGTTCAGTGAGGTTGCCAACAGGATGCTGTGTGGCTCAGGCTTTGAACCGCGCTTCATGATTTGCTTTTCTTCTGCTAGAGCGCACCCGTGGATGTGGGTGTCATGGTGTCGAAGCTGCTGCTGACCATACAGTTATGTCCAAAGACAGAGTTCCAATCCAGCGAGACCTACGGTGAAGACCTCAGCGGTGACACGTGGGAATACATATTTGCCATCGATCTGCTTTGCTGCCATCAGAAATGGATTTGGACACATGATAACATTATAAGGTGGCCTGTTTTGCTAACTTAAAAAGCATTGTTTTAATTGCAAGGTAGTCTGTTGAATGTTTAAGTGCTTTGATTGCATTTATTTGTAACACAAGGTGGTTGAGATATTTGCAGATAACTTCATTTGAATGAGAGTTGATAAAAATTGCCCTAGAACATTGTCATCACAAGCAGTTGCTTTAGTTTTTGCTACTGTTCACTGCTTTTTGTTATATTTTGTTACTGCTTCTCCCTAGCAGGAGAGATCTCAGGAAGTGGGACTCTTCTTCCACATGTAGACTAGTGACCACACAAAGGAGGGTGTAGAATAAAGAAAGCATTCTCTTAGCATACCAATAATCTGAAAACATGCAGAGGAACAGAAATATTTCAAATTACAGTTTAGCCACTCTTGACTTGAGACCAAATTCAGCCAGGATTCACCAGGATTCCACTGTTTGAGCTGTTCTCTGTCCATCTGTAATTCTAGCACTAGTTCTAACTTGCTGCTTCTGAGAGGGTGGGGACAGTTGTTCTTCAGATACTTTTATGGGACCCTGTCTGAGAAAGGCTGGTTTAAGGGAGTTTGTGATATTAAAAAGCATTCCAAATGTAAAGAGTCGATAAACTAGGTCCCTGAAATACTTGAAGAATGGAAACTGTAGAAACTGTCTTTGCAAAGATTTTTCTGTGTGCAAGGATGCTCTTTTACCCTAGGCATCCAATGCTAGGACAGATTAGACATCCAAATATCAGTAGGAATTGTATCATGTAGAATAAGATTGAGTTAAATGTACTTATCTAGTGTATGTATGTATTTAATGTTAAAAATGTATAACTGTAAGTAGAATTTTTGTGCATTTACATGGAAAAGTATTTCATCGTCAGTTACTAAGTAAGTCGGTGTCAGAACCCTGTGGCCAGTTCCTGACTGAGTAGCTAAGTGTCTGAGTCCTCTCATGAATCATGGGGCTTCTGTCCCCAGTGGGGAGAAGCCGACACCGTCAGAATGTGAGAAAACTCTATGCACAGTGCTCCCAACCAGCAGCGAGGTCAGCGTGGAGGATTAGGGCCTGGCGCTAGACCCACCTCTCCTCAGCAACTCAGGCCCCACCATGCAGTTGACCTGGAAAGGTCTCAATCAGTAGTCTGTATCTGAGATAGCATCCTTTGGAAGTTCTTTGCTTTTCATTTTTCCTTTGTCTGCATTTATCATTTCCAACTATAATAAACACCATGCAAGAAACAGAATGAAAGGAGGAATGGGCCTGATTGTCAGTCATGGGAGTTTGTTTGTCCTTCTATGTTGTGCTTGGGTTTGGACATTTCGGGTCCCTCTGGCTTGGCCCTGGAGCACCCGTGACTTTGTCTGACATCCACTGGTCCACTGGAGGCTCAGAGTCCATATTCCATCTCTTCCTAATTTGGTGATGTAAGGGACACTATAGAATAAGGACTGTACCAGAGTAAAGACGCAGGTATTTGCAGCCCCTGTAACCAGTGTGGGTGGGCACGAAGATCCTGAGAAGCTGGAGAAGATCTGAGCTCCCAGGGCCTGTTATCATAGAGAGAACGGGAGTGCTTGCCTCCTCGTGCTCTCAGGACAGCGTGTGAGAACGTGCCTGCTGCACGCCTAACCCCTGGGGAGTTGGGAGTCTGGAGGACTGCAGTTCAGAGCTAGCTGGGCTTCCCAGCTCCTGTTGTCCGGCAGAAAGCACGACTCATGGAGTACAGCGCCAGCTGTGAGCCAGCAGGCAGATCAGCGCGGGACCCACACAACAGTTTTGCTTGATGTGCTTATCTCTTTCCGTGTCTTTTTCTAGTAAGGAGCTGTGGCCTGTAATGGATAAGTGGATAAAATACAGAAAAGGACACGCCAACATTGCCTTCACTCCCGACGTCATTATAGCATCTGTCCTGAGACTGATCGGTGAGCCATCCCATCTTTGCAAACTAGCCAAAAGCATGAGAGTCAGCTAGGTGTTTCCAGGGTCCTTCTGGATCAGGAATTAGCCCGATTTCTGAGGTCATTACATATTTACTGGCTCTCTGTCACAGCATTCAACCATAAACTACCTGCATGTTTCCAGGGTCATCCTTGATTAGGAATTAGCCATATATGTATGCTACGGTCATTAAATATTTACTGGCCATGCCTGCATCCCAGCCCTCAGAGTGTATGTTAACAGGCACCAGACTGGTTCCTTGGGGCAGACAAAGTAAGTACTGTGGGCTTCAGTTTCTCCAGATTTGAAGTCAAGAAGGTCACGAAAAGCATTTGCACACTCATCAGTTGCGAGGTTCACCAGGCATGCAATATAATATTGCAGTGTCAGTCCTCACCCCAGCGTGGGGCAGGTCCCAATCTGAGGACTCTGGGGAGCCGAGGGCTCTGTGCAGGTTGTCCAGTGTCTGGGTTGTACACTGGTGGCTGTTGGCTGTAAACTTGATGCCGGCCACCGCATACTCGGCCTGCCGCAGCCACTGCCCTCCACATTCAATTTGTTGTGTAGTAGCTTTGCTGAGAACGCAGCTTCATGCGTTCCCTGTGTGCAAACAGGTGATTCTCCCTTCCCACTGCACCGTCTGGAAGACAAACAGCACAGCATTGAGTCTCCACACGATGCTCTTTAACAGCCTGTTCTCACTGAAGACATCATTCTGCAGGCCTACAGTGCTCAGTGTTACAGAACAGAAGACATATGCTTGCAGTTCTAGGTAACATTGACCAGCATTTCACCAGAGACTTTAGGTGTTGTTTTGTGTTGTTTGCTTTGCCCCAGGTCGATTAGGCCAATTGGGTTTGAAGGAAGGATTTCCAACTGCGGTGAAAAATATTAGCTCTGTGATTGGGACGTTCATACAGCATGCTCAGGACGAAGGTAAAACTCTTCCATTAAAATTGCTTTCCTGTCGCTTAGCCTCACTTTCAGCCTGCTGCTTCTTTCCTGGCTTGTACCTGGGACGGGAGCCAGCGCGGCCAGCGTTGATATTTGCGTGTGTTCTGCCCCGGGCTTGGCCTCTGGGTGCGCGGTCGCGCGCTGTGCTGGGCCATGCCCCCCCTTTCTCCCTCTGCTCTGCCCTGTCTGTCCTCTGGCCGTGGCGCTGGCTTCCACGGTCCTCCTGCTGGCAGTTGCTGACTGTGGGCAGCGGTGCTGTGCCCTGGCATGGACACTGCCGCCTGCTTCCCGTGAGGAGGGGATGAGGGCCGCCAAGTGGAGCCGCGGGGATCCCCGTCCCTGCTAACCAGCCGCACAGCCCAGAGGGTAGGCCATTTTTCCTTAGCAAAGCTTAGCTCAGAGTCACCCTCAGAAGCGAGTGTCAGTAGGAAGTTGTGAATTCAACATTAGAAGCGTCATCTTATGCTGGGCCTGGACGCATAGCTTACCTTGGCTGAGAGATCTTTGTCCGTAGCACTCAGCATGTCACTGGACCTGACACCACCAAGAGCCTCCTGGAGTGCTTCTCTCAGGCACCTGCCTGACTTAGGGCAGTGGCCAGGTACGGCCCATTTTTTCCCCAGTCTCAAGGGCATAGAGCCTAGCGAGTCCTTTTGCCAGTGGTGCGGACTTGCTGTGTTGCTGTGGCGGGCATTTCCCTTGGGAGGAGGCACCGCACACCGCACAGCTAGGGAGCCAGCAGTCTTCTGGGCGTGACAGGGTCTGCACGCCACACACCGACGCCCAGGGGCCATGCGGCTTGCTTCAGTTCAGGAGCCTGGAAGTGCCCTGCCAGATCTGAGTTTGCAGGTGTGTCTGCCAGCGAAGCCCTCACTCAGCCCAGCCCCTGCAGACCCCCGCTGTGGGTCCCCTCACCCCACCCCTGCATTCGGTTCTCACCAGTGCATTTTTGCCCATGGGCCATGTGGAGCTCTGCCCTCCTTGCAGTGCTTGTGAGTTGGAGAGGAAGTTATTAGAACAGGAGCAGTGCCTGCATTGTCAGAACTCACCTTTGGATAGGTGAGGTTTGAGGTTTTGTGCTGTGTGTTTACTTTAATACAGTTTGGGTGTCCTTAACACCCAGTTTACAATTTTTTTCCTAATCTGTTTCTGGATGCTGATAGATTACCACAGGCAGAGATTGTCCAGCGTACATCTTCCATTCATAAAATTATTAAAATATTTGATAAAATTACCCTTAGGCTATCCATGATGGTCTCTGAAAGGTAAATGAATTTCACATCTCCTCCCTAGTCCCATCCCTGAGTTCCGTGCTGTGCATGTGCAGGTGTGCCAGGGTACAGAATGCCTGGAGCAGTTGCCGTACGGAGCACTGGGCCACGCCCACTCAGTGGCCACGCGCCCCTGGTCGTGCGGTGCCCCCTTAGTGTGCCCTGTTGCACAGTCCCTTCTGCATAGACTCCACTCTTAGGTAATCTAGACTAAATTAAATAAGCTGAGCTTCAGTAAATTTTAATTAAATGACTCCTAAATAAACTTGTGCTAGAAGAGAACAGTGATGACACATTTGTAAGTCATCAACTAGCATTGCACAGAATGTGCACTGGGTGTCTAGGGGCAGGGCGTGTGCAGGGTGGTGTGAGCAGAATGTGGGCAGGTCTGGAGTGTGTGGAGAGCTGGTGTGTGCAGGAAGGGTGTGAGCAGAACGTGGGCAGGGCAGGGTGTGTGGAGAGGCAGTGTGGGGCGGGGTGCACTCTTGTCCAGATCCCGCTCATGAGCCCTGCCTGGCATGGGATTTTGCAGGAATGCATGGTGGTGGCATCATGTTCTCGAGTTCTCCGGGCACTGCGCCAGGCCCTGTGAGCTCGGCCAGTAGTATACAGCTCTTACAGAAATTTTAACTGCAATTGGCTAGCACTAGTATTTACTGCTGGAGTAGGAAGTGTGTAGATGACGGCATTAAAACTGTCCTGTGCTTGCTTGCTGTGTTACAATTAACCGGAAATCCCTTGCAGATATCCCGTGGGGCATCCAGCTAGCAGCCGTGTACGCCCTTTGCGATCTGAGCCCCAGCAACCCAGCACAGATCGCCCAGGTCCTGGAAGGCTGGCGCAGAGCGGCCTCCAACAGCGTGCCGTCCGCGCTCCTCGGCTACCTGGAGGAGGTGGGCACCCTGGGCCAGGAGGGCGAGCCCCGCGCCACCCCGTGAGCGGGGAGAGCCCCACAGGCTCACCAGTCTGCCTTCGGATACAGACTGCGGCTCCACGCAGCACCGGGGCTACCCCCCTGACCCTGCTGCCCCCACTGTGGCTCCCCCGACCCCGCTGCCCCCCCACGTCCCTCCAACCCCGGCCCCACGCAGCACCGAGACCACCCCACCCCACCAACCGTGCTGCCCGCCCTGCGGACCCCCAACCCCGGCCCCACGCAGCACCGAGACCACCCCACCCCCCCAACCGTGCTGCCCGCCCTGCGGACCCCCAACCCCGGCCCCACGCAGCACCGAGACCACCCCGCCCCCGACCGTGCTGCCCGCCCTGCGGACCCCCAACCCCGGCCCCACGCAGCACCGAGACCACCCCACCCCCCCAACCGTGCTGCCCCACCGCAGCCCCCCAAACCCTGGCCCCACACAGCACCGAGACCACCCCCCCTACCCCCCCAACCGTGCTGCCTGCCCTGCGGACCCCCAACCCCAGCCCCACGCAGCACCGAGGCCACCCCACCCCCCCAACCGTGCTGCCCGCCCTGCGGACCCCCAACCCCGGCCCCACGCAGCACCGAGACCACCCCCCCTACCCCCCGACCGTGCTGCCCCACCGCGGCCCCCCAGACCACGGCCCCAGGCAGCAATGAGGCCATTCCTACCGTGTTATCCCCACCGCGGTCCCCCAGACCCCAGTCCCACGTAGCACCGAGGCCCCCGGATACCAGTCCCACACAGCACCGAGGCCCCTCCCAGAACCCAGTCTCACGCAGGACTGAGTCCCCCTCCTCCAGACCTCAGTCCCATGCAGCACCGAGTCCCCCCTCCTCCCCCCGCCCCCCGTGGCCCCACGCAGCACCTCGTGAAGGAAGTGGGGCAGGACTCTCGGCTTGGCAGAGAGGAGCCGAGCAGGAGAACAAGCAGTGCTGACCACCGCCCGACCGCACCCCGGCCCTGGCTGCTCTGGTCTTGTGACGTGTCAGTTGTGTTACTGTGTTTTGGTCCAACTAAGAAACTTGAACTTAGCCCTTTTTTTGCTGCAGGAAGTGTCCTATTCGTGGCTTCTTAAAACCGAGTGTCATTTGATAATGAATTTAGCAGTAGGAAAACATGATTTGGTTCTTAGCTGCTGTGGACTGCATTAATGCTCACGTGAATGACTAGGAAAAGGCAAATTTGCTTTTATTAGCAGAAAAGTGTCATGTTCTCAGCCAGGGCGGGCTTGGGAAGTCCTCTCACGATCTCCGTGTGAACTGCTGGAACAGCTCCCGCACTCGCGGACACTCACTTGGATGCGCTCGCTGAAGGAAGAGGTGGGCGGCGGCCTCCCTGCCGGGCCTCCACGGCCCAGGCGTGGTGCGGGCCGCGCTGGGCCGTGTCTCATGTGGGATGATATTCCACTTGGGAATTTTAGTATTTGTATATAGAAAATGGTTTAATAACTCGCCGTGATTCTGACCTGTCTTTATTCATTTCTTAAACTCTTGTATGTGTTTTTATAATAAAATAAAAGCCCTGTACCCTCTTGTTCCGACGCTGCGACGTGTCCCTCACTGCCGTCTCTGTATGGAGGTGTCTGCGCCCGGTGCCCGGCAGGGAGGTGCTGTTCACCCAGAGCCGGGTTCTCGGGGCGCTGTGGTTGGTCTGTGGTCTGTGGGTAGAACCGTGGACTGGCCGTCATCCAGTAAGGGAAGCGTGGGGGCCCGCTGTTGAGAACAGCCCCGGACCTCACGTGTGACACAGCAGGACCTTAAAGGAGGGGGCTGGCCTGCACTGCAGAGCGCCCTGCTGGACGAGGGCCCAAGCACAGGCTAGCGCGTGAACCCCAAAGCGGTGAGCCGAGGCGTGGCCTGCACTGACAGCTCCTCCTAGGAGAGGCGGAAGGGCCGGAAGGAAAGCAGAACCGAGGGAGCGCCTGGCTTTGGGGAAGGCTACACAGGTCTGTAAAAATCACAAGTTCCAAGATTTCCATCTGCTGTGGAAATGAGGAGACATCCAGGCATCAGTGCCTGAAGCAGGTTCTATTGAGATGGGGACACAGGTTAGGCGGTTGACAGGTTGTGAGGCTGTGTGTGTGTGTGTGTGTGTGTGTGTGCGTGCGCGCGTGCACATGTGTGCGCGTGTGTGTGTGTGTGTGTCTGTGTCCACCGAGGGAGAGGACTGACTGGAAGCAGCTCAGCCTGTGGTTGGCAGAGGTGTGCTGAGGAGGGTGAAGAGGACGAGGGCAGGGCACGCAGCAGTGAGCCGGGCGCCACACCCATGAGAGGAGGACGTCAGTGGATGAAGCGGAGTGTTCTGGGAGGGGGAACGGGAAGGCAAGGTGGGACTTCGCACGTGGGGTGTGCTCAGGCAGTTCACAGGTAACCTCGGTGTGGACGCATTGGAGCCTTGTGCTGTCTGGAGCCCAGCGCCGTGTGGCTCTGAGCACTGGCCAGTGGTCAGCCCTGCTTGCCTGCTGTGAACTGACATGCATGGTGCTCACGCTCCTGGAGCAGAAGCGCTTTAAGTGGACAGGAGTTCCTGGTACCCACACAGAACCGTGTTGTGCAAGAGCAACACAAGTTGGGGAGGTTGAAGGGTGCGGGTGCAGGAGGCCGAGTCGGGTCTGTGGCCCGCACAGGTGCTGGTGCACTGGGACCTGTGGGTGAGGTGAGCCCCCATCTGAGCAGGCTGGCCGCTCCAGCTGCTGATCTTGGCTCTGGACAAGAGAATGCTGCAGGGCGGCCTGGGACCTGCTGGGCCTGCTGCAGAGAAGAGGGCCAGGGGCCGGCAGATTGCCACAGGGACAAGAGGCAGGGGCTGGGCAGATCGTAGGCGTTAGCATAACCATGGCTGCCTGGTAACCCTGTGGAACAAAAACACAGTCACCTTAACGGAGACACCTCTGACGCAGGGTGCCGGCCCTGGGAACCCAGAGCGCCAGGCCTGGCCAGCCTCACTTGGCTGTCTGTGCTACGCACTTGGTGCTGTCTCCTTCCTTCATTTGACCTTGTTTTAATTGTAAAGGTGGTGTAAACTGTCTCCTGGTCTGGTGTCCTTCGAGATTTTGTAAGACAGCGCACCCTGTGCTGTTTGCCTCGTGGCCAGCAGGGGGCGCTGCAGCCCCGCCCATCTGGTTTATTTCTAGGGGAAATGAAGGTTGATTGATAGAACATCAAAAAAAGACAGAAGCAGATACTCTTCCTGTTTGATCCTTTTTTTTCTGGTGACTTTTTAATAACCCTAAAGCAAAATGTTTTGACAGAAAGGTGGGGAGGGGCACCGCGGTGACTGGCGGTGATGGAGGCAGCCTGCACTTCATTCACATTGCCCGCCAAGGCAAGCGCCCACACTCCCTGCCCCTGTCCTGGCCCGCTCTCTCATGCAGTCTTGTCAAGGGTTTGTAGTGTGCCTGTGACGTGAACGTGGCTGCCTTCCTCTCTAAGACTGACAACGGACCGGGTCTCGAGCAGAAGTTCTAAACGTGGACGGGAAGATTGCAAGGTCAGGCCAAGCCATTTATACACACACCGTGTTTTCTGCTTCCTTCCTTTTACCTGACACTTGTTCAAAGAAAGTGTGCGTGATTGTGAAACATGGGAAGTGACTTGCTCCCCCAAACAGAATTAGGAGGAGTGCCTGCTTTTATACCAGGAAGTCTCCATCTTATTATCTTTCAGTATCTTTGTGACCAGAGCTGCTGCTGTTTGGGAAATCTGTCTGTCTAGCACAGCCGAGTTCAGGTAATGCAGGCCAACTTAGACTTGTGAGCAGCATCCAGGGAGAGGCGGTGCGGTCTGGGCTGTCCTCTTGCTTTTGAGAAAACCACACACCAGGGCCTCAGCAGGCTGTGCCCGCCTGCCCTTTCCAGGTGCCGGTGTCCACGCTGAAGCGCAGCCCGCCCGGACCACCTGGCTCTGATTTCCTTGCTCAGCTCCACTACCACCCCTGCCTCTTTGCAGGGGTGCCGTGAGGAGAGATGCCAGCAACTGCTCCCCACAACCTGTCAGGAGTACGCACTGGAGCCCAGTGAGTCCTGAAACACGGGCTGCACACCCGCCCTGCTCTGGCATCTGCCACGCACACCTGCCCACACACTCCTGCCCACACACACCTGCCACGCACACCTGTTCCTCCCCACACCTCTACCCACACACTCCTACCACACACTCCTACCACACACTTCTGCCCACACACTCCTGCCCACACACACCTGCCCACGCACACCTGCCCCTCCCCACACCTGCCACGCACACCTGCCCCTCCCCACACCTCTACCCACACACTCCTACCCACACACTCTTACCCACACACACCTGCCCACACACTCCTACCACACACTCCTGCCACACACACCTGCCCACACACACCTGCCCCTCCCCACACCTCTACCCACACACTCCTACCCACACTCCTGCCCATGCACACCTGCCACGCATACCTGCTCCTCCCCACACCTCTACCCACACACTCCTACCCACACACACCTGCCACACACACTCCTACCACACACTCCTACCACACACTCCACACACTCCTACCACACACTCCACATACTCCTACCACACACTCCACACACTCCTACACACACTCCTACCACACACTCCTACCACACACTCCTACCACACACTCCACACACTCCTACACACACTCCTACCACACACTCCACACACTCCTACCACACACTCCTGCCCAGGGCACCGCATTCTGCCTTCGGAAGGTTGAGTCTTCGCGTCCATCCCTCTGGAGTGGGGCGCTGTCCTCCAGAACCTGGAGAAAAGCTGCTGGCCACACAAAGGCCCAAGGCTGCTGTGTGCTCTGCTCAGGGCGTCAGGGCTCCCATGAGGGAGTCATGTTACACTCCTCAGAGCCCAGGTGGAGAGGATGAAGCCCTGAGCAGAAATCAGAGCCCTGTCTCTTCCTCCCCCACTGAGGGCCAGCTGCCCTGCCACCCTGGGGGCAGTGGCGGTGCAAGGCCCAACTCCCCTGCCCTCAGCTAGTGGGCTGGCACACCCAGGGTAGCCCTCAGTCCCTAAGAGCTGAGTCAGCCAGTCTAGACAGAAAGGCTGCATGTCAGATGAAGCAACTGCTTGGCTTTGTGCTGGCGTTCGTGTTTAGAATCTGTGACACTGCTTCGGAAAAAAAAAGATGAAGATGGAAACATGTCAAGAATGAGATGATAGGCAGTACCGGCTGTGTGATTGCCTGAGCCACTGCTGCCCGCCCCTGCCCCCTGCCCCCGGCCCACACCTGCCCACACCTGCCCACACCTGCCCCCTGCCAACACCTGCCCCCTGCCCACACCTGACGCCTGCCCACACCTGCCCACACCCGCCCACACCTGCCCCTGCCCACACCTGCCCACCCCTGCCCCCTGCCCACACCTGCCCATACCTGCCCACACCTGCCCACACCTGACGCCTGCCCACACCTGCCCCTGCCCACACCTGCCCACACCGGCCCACCCCTGCCCCCTGCCCACACCTGCCCATACCTGCCCACACCTGCCCACACCACACCTGCCCACACCTGACCCTCTGCCCACATCTGCCCACACCCTCCCACACCCGCCCACACCCGCCCACTCCCGCCCACACCCGCCCACACCTGCCCCCTGCCCACACCTGCCCACACCACACCTGCCCACACCTGCCCCTGCCCACACCTGCCCCTGCCCACACCTGCCCCTGCCCACACCTGCCCATACCTGCCCACCCCTGCCCCCTGCCCACACCTGCCCACACCTGCCTACACTTGCCCACACCTGCCCACACCTGCCCCCTGCCCCCTGCCCCCTGCCCACACCTGCCCACACCTGCCCACACCACACCTGCCCACACCTGCCCACACCACACCTGCCACACCTGCCCACACCTGCCCCTGCCAACACCTGCCCCTGCCCACACCTGCCCACATCTGCCCACACCCGCCCACACCTGCCCACATCCGCCCACACCTGCCCACACCTGCCCCTGCCCACACCTGCTCCCTGCCCCCTGCCCACACCTGCCCACACCTGCCCCTGCCCATACCTGCCCACACCTGCCCCCTGCCCCCTGCCCACACCTGCCCACACCTGCCCACACCTGCCCACACCTGCCCCTGCCCACACCTGCCCCTGCCCACACCTGCCCACACCTGCCCCCTGCCCCCTGCCCACACCTGCCCCTGCCCACACCTGCCCTCACCTGCCCCTGCCCACACCTGCCCACACCTGCCCCTGCCCACACCTGCCCACACCTGCCCCTGCCCACACCTGCCCACACTTCCCATACCAGTCCAGCTGGTGGAAGACCCTGACCCAGCAAAGTGTACACTAAGAGACAGTGGGCAGTGGACACCTGAGCTCTGCCTCTCGGTGCTCCACCCACGGCTCCTGTAGGCACAGGAGGAAATCCTCCCCCCCCCCCCCCCCGCCCACTATGAAGCACTCACTGTGGTCAACAGAAAGCAGCCGTATTCACAGGTGTTCCCATGGTCCAGGCCTGAACTGCAGAAGCACGGTCGTGCCCAGGGACGGCTCCCGCATGGGAAGGGCAGGCTGGGAGCTGTGGGCGCGCCACTGTGGGGAGGCCAGGCCCTCCATCTGCAGCCCGGTGCCTTGAACCAGCACTTGCGCATCCTCCTGGGAAAAATGAGCTCCTGAAGAAGGGTGATAGAGGCCTTGATTTAAAAATTAAACAAAGCAAGCACCATACAATCTTACACTTCATATTAATCCCCATGACACCCCAGAATGCAAACAATTTTCATGGTTTTATGAATCTGCTAAAACTTAACCCAAGATGAAAACATGTTGAAAAGCAGAACTGGGTCCCATGGTGACTTTTGCTGGTGCACCCAGTGTCCTTGGAGAGAAATCCCTTGAGAAAACCAAATAACCTTAAAAACAGAGAAATGAGCCAGACACTGGTGGCTTACTCCTGTAATCCTAGCTAGTCAGGAGGCTGAGGTCTGAGGATCACGATTCAAAGCCAGCTGGGACAGGAAAGGCCATGACACTCTTATCTCCAATAAACCACCAGAAATCCAGAAGTGGCTCTGTGGCTCAAGTGGTAGAGCACTTGCCTTGAGCTAAAGAGCTGAGGAACAGTGCCCAGGCCCAGAGTTCAAGCCCCATGACTGGCATACAAGCAAAAAACAAACAACAACATAAAGCCCCCAAACCAGAGAAGTGCCTTAGAAAATGCCCAGCATCCTGTGTAGTTCTTCCCATTTAATACACGGGGACTGGATGTGTACTTAATGTGCCTTCATCAGAAGAGGCAAATGGTTGCCAAACCTCCTACATTCCACATTTCTGTAAGTGAGGGCCATTCTTTGTGTGCTGAAAAAAATCTGTTGGTGAAATCTCCAGTGGAGCAGAAAATAGAATTTTTAAAGTCCTCCCACCTGACCTTTTCTGTTTCATACTTCTAAAGTCTAAAATTCAACCTTTATCACAGTGGTAATCATGTAGAATAATACTTCGCATGGCTCTTTTTGTTTGTGAATGCTGTTTCTTTGAAGAAGAGGAAATAGGTTTTGTGGATCTTTATGCAGTTTTGCATGTCTTTAATTTCTAAATAGAAACCTTGGCATTCCACAAAACCTAAAGCAAGAGTGAATACAATTCCAGAAATTGTGAGCCTATTTTAATTTTTCAGCTTTTCTACATCTTCATCTTTTTTCTGATCAGCTTGAGTGTAAAAAAATGAAGACAAAACAGTGTGCTCTGAGTCAATTTTATTATTTGCAAGTTGTATTTATTTGCTTTATATCTTGTCCTGTTGATGGTTTTCAAATTCCACAACACAGCCAAGGAAGCAGAGAGAGAGAGAGAGTAGTGAAGAAGACAGGGATCTTAAAGGGTAGAAACCCTGTGCTGGGATCCTCTACTTGATTTTTTTAAATTATTCTTGCCAAGCTCACAGAAGTGTTTCTCAAGGAGACTTGATAAGCACCTCTTGCTCCGCTCATGTCTGCAGCCACCTGCTCTGCCCAGCAGGAGGCGCTGTGCAGTGTGGCTGGAATTCAAGAAGAGTGTGCACAAACACAGGCTTAGGAAGAAAAAGAAGCAAACAAGTGTTCCAGATCCACAGAGCCACCTTTTCCCCAGACCTGCCCCTGGTGCGAATCTCGGTGCAACACAGAGGCAAAGACGGCATTAGCAGCAATGGCAGCACACGTAAGGAGCTAAGGAGGGTTGTTCCTGCAGGTGGTTTGCGGTGCCAGTGAGAATTCTGGAACACTGTAGGCTTCAGTCAAGACTTTTGTCGGGGCCTAAAAGCTTTTCCTCTAGGAAATGCCATGTCCCCAAGGAACACCTTGAGGATTTAACCTGGTTCCTCTTGTCCTTTGGTTATTCTGGCAGGTCGTGGCTGTGACAGGGTCCTGGGGCTTGTGGTCACAGTTGGTAGTCACTCTTGGAACGTTTTGATTGCTTTCTTTTGTCTTTGAGTTGTCATTCCCTGTGTTGGAGATGGACTGAGCAGGGATTTGATTGAAATGTTCAAGTTCGTACAGATGGCCATGATGACTCTGTCATAGGGTGCTGGTTTCGTTTGCTGTTAAGCATCTATGCTCCATAGAGAACTCAAGAGTAGGTTGTTTTGTTTTAAATCCAAAGGCATCCTCCATCATTTTCAGAGCATGCTTGCATACTTACTTCTGAAGCTGCAGCACAGGTGGGTCGGGTGCGTGGGAGAGGCCTGAGGTGCTGGGTGGACCCTCAGAGTCACCTGCTGGCATTCCGATCTTCAGGCAGAAGCTGACGCCCCCACGTGGAGCGTGTTCCATCATCCCCGCTGCTGCCTCTGCTCACATTAGAGATTCAGGCGTGGGGAGGCTGGACGAGGTCCTCAGCCACGTCACCTTGCAGGGCAGCCATATTGCTTTTCCCACCTGTCTGGCCAACAGGGCTGACTGCGCAAGGGTGGTTGTACCAGGCAGCAAGGGCACGTCACCTGCCACCCCTGCACACCGGGGCACTTGTAGCCCTCCTCCATGTACTGAATTCTGTGTCATGTGTCTGGCCAGCACAGTTATTTTGTTCCCTGCTATATGGCCTGTGGCCAGAATTAGGTGTGTCACCTAGGCAACAGACCTGCCCCCAAGAGCAGAGTGCACAGGAGATGGCTTTGGGGAAAGAAACTGTGGAGGAGGCAGAAGGTGACAGGTGCAGGCCTAAACCCCTTCCCACCCTTGCTCTTGGAGCAGAAGAAAAAAACAAAACAAACCCAAGGTCATCTCCCTGAGGACTCCAGCAGCCATGACGAGGCTGGGCTTTTGCCGCCTGTGGACCCAGGGCCCACAAGCTGGGCCACAGTCGTTCCAGTCCAGGAGTGCCAAGTTCTTGGAAAAGGCAAATGCAAAACCCCACTAAGAGAAAGTTATTTCAAACCCAGGCCTAAGCAGAGGCATCTGTAAAGGACTGAAAAGGCACATAGGAGCGCTCATGCATGTGCATGCTCACACACGTGCACACACATACACGTGCATGCACACACACGTACACACACACGTGCACACACACAGCAACTTGCATATCCTGAAAAATAATGGAGTGAAGCCAATCCTCAAATACGACCTGTATAATTTTCATTCCAGAGATGGCAAAATGACAGAAAGGGAAGACGGACTATTGGTTGCCAAGGCCATGGTGGGGTGGCTGGCAGGGAGGGGCCACTGGGCTACACAAAGGGGAATGAAGGTGGCCCATCCTGCAGTGATATCACCGCTCTGCTCCCCGTCACACCCGCGGCTTCATCCCCTTACCGTGTTTCACCGTCATGGCATAAGATCCTGTCATTGAGAAAAATGGGTACAGGAGGGCATGGGAACTTTATGTGACCCGTGATTGCAAGGGGAGCTTCTATTATCTCAAATGAAGAGGTTAAACAAAGAAGGCAAGCAGACACGCTTCCAAAGCGTGAAAGCTAAGAGGATTTCTTTCGGTCATTTTTCCGTAAAAAATACTGGAAGCATTTTCTTAGACGGAAGAGAAAGTATATCAGTCCCAACCCTGCAGCCCAAGGAAGCAAGCAATGAAGGCCATCAGCAGGGTCATAGTCACTATTAGAATAAATAGGTCATATTTATTATGAGTCTAAGTGGGCCTTATTATAGCAATACAAAAGAGCTTGTTAGAGCATTGCATGAGAGCAGAAGAGGGCAAAGGAGAGGGAAAAGGGAGAAAGATGATTACTCTTTAACCTCTGCCCGTGAAGGTTAAATTGGATCACTTTTGAATATTTATTTCAAGTTGTTGTAGGAAGGGGAGTCAGTTCTGGAAGTCAGGTCATGAGCAGCAGCATCTGCATCCATGCCGGCCTTCCCCACCTCTCCCCAGCCCATCCCTGCCCTCAGGCTACACTGCTCAATTTTTACATAACCCAGGGCAGAATACCAGCATTGGCCCATCCTTCCTGTGTCCATTCTTATGCCCTCCCCGCCAGACCTGACTCGGGTCCTGGGACATTCATTTGTTGAACCGTTTGTCAGCTGTTCAAAGGACTCGCACCACTGGACACTCTGACAATACACACTGAGTGTATTGTCACTTAGGCTGTTTGCTTGTGTATACATGCTTATAGCCCTGCATACATTCTCATGTGTGCTTGTATGTTAGATCCAACTACCACAGGAGAGAAAACATGTGCTGCTCATCTCTCTGAGCCTGACTTTCTTCATGTAGCATAGTCCGCCCCCCTCCCCCAACCCAGGTCCATCCATTTCCCTGCAAGTAGCATAATGTTCTTCTTTCTGATGAATGAGTGAAGTTCCATTGCACACATGTGCCATATTCTCTGGACACACTCATGCGCTGTAGGGCATCTGGGCTATTTCCATAACTTGGCAGTTGTAAATAGTGCACATATCTTTACCCTGACTTGTAACCTTCTGGGTAGATGCCCAAGGGTGGATTGCTGGATGAAACGGTGGTTCTATGTTTTGTTTTTTGGGAACATCCAAATGCATTATTTATAAGTAGAGAAAGATGGAAATGGAGGAAGGCTGTATTTCTGACATCCTTCCCAGGAACTGAGCTGCCCGCTGGGGAATGAAAGCAAGGGAAACGGCGGGGCAGCGAAGGGTAAATAATGGTTCAGAAGCAGGGGGAGGATCGGCTCCACATTCCACTCCCTGTGTACTGGCCAAGTGGAGGGAAGTTCCCGTTGCTGCTCTGTGCTTCTGGTTTCTAAGCGTCTCTGGAGCTCCCTCACAGAGACTAGGGCTCCATCGCTAGTCCCCTCTGGTGTCGCCAGTGAGTGGCTGCTGGGTCTCACTGGAAGGAAACAGAAGGCTTCTCTTGTTGTCTGAAGCCTTGAGATGCATAAAGATTTCTTAGGAGCCAAAATGCATACTCATAAATATTTTTTGGGGGCTGGGTTGTAGGGCTTGAACTCTGGGCCTGGCGCTGTCCCTCAGCTCTTCAGCTCAAGGTGAGTGCTCTACCACTGAGCCACTTCCGTTTTTTGAGTGGTTTACTGGAGATGAGTCTCACAGACTTTCCTGCCCCTGGCTGGCTTTGAACTGTGATCCTCAGACCTCAGCCTCCTGAGTCGTTAGGATGACAGGCGTGAGCCACCAGCGCCCGGCTTTCATAGATTTTTTTTTCTAATGATAAGATATACCTCTTCAAGATGAAAGTTCACCTCTAATTCCCTCCTTCTGCCTGTCTCTCAGCTATCTTGAATCACTGAGGGATCTCAGGACAGCTGGGAGAACTCAGGCTAAGACCCGAGCTGTGTCCTTGTCTGCACGGGCCGGGCTTCAGCCTCCTGCCTGGCGGGAAGCAGGTGGCCGAGTGTGAGAGGTCATTTATCTGGAAGGAAACATCCCTGCAGTGATTGATGAGATGTCTTTCAGGTGACATTGGGGACAGCAGCATTCATAGTTCTGAGTCCAGACGCCACACGGAGTGTCGCCTGGCTTGTCGCATAATTCTTCCCGAGGTGCCTGCTCATTATCGCCTCCATGAAAAATGGAGGTAAGCCACGAGGTCGGAAGCGGCAGTTGCTTCGTCTCAGCTCTGGTGGGGTTTGGAGGTTTTCTCTTTGGCTACAAGGTGACTCTTTCTCCTCAAGGCCGATGACAAGTGCTTGCACGTGTGTGTGCGCTCAGCCTCCGCGGGAGGTCAGGGTCTCGTGGGCGGCAAGTCTCACGTGGGCCTTGTCCCACAGGGAACTGGCTTGGAAGGCTTTGCCGACCCACCTGGCCTCATGCCGGTCCAGCCAGGCCAGCACAGACTCCTGGCCAGGGTCCCCGCTGCCCTCCTCCGGCCCTGCCCCTTCATGGCCTCCGGGAGGGACACCTGGTGTGCGGCTGTGGTTGGCTCTTGGCTGAACAGGTTAAACGGCCTCTCCGCCCTGGCAGTGCCCTCCCTTCCCCCACACACAGAAGGGAGGCAAGCTGGGGTGAGTGGGAGAAGGCTGTGGTGCCCTCACCTAAGGGCTCTGGTTGTGTGCCGCACTTGGGGCTGGAGGGCCCCGTGCTCACGCTCCAGGCTGGCACCTGCCACGCTGCCTCATTTGCTGCCAGCCCTGCCTCCCCCTGCCCTCTCCCCGCCCCCCTCCACCCAGAGACACCAGCCATGACTTCCCTCATTCTCTTGCCCAAGTTCTGAACGGGCCCAGCACTGGCCAAAGGCCCCATTCTTCCCTGTCCTCCTCTTGTCCTTCCTTGAGGTCTTCTCCCGCTCAGTTGCCTGGCTCCACCCCTGGGCTCCTCAGATCCGCACAAAGTCCTGTGGCTCCCTCCATCTACCTGCCGGCTCTCCTGGTGAGCTACCTGGAGTGCTGGGCTATGGGAGGGAGCTTCCTTGATGAACCATCATCTCTCCCTGTGGCCAACCCCGAGTGCTACACTGGGCTTTTGCCCAAGAACTTCTCAAGAACCATATAGTTGTCCTTCGTGCTATAACAAAACACTTAGGCACAGGTAACTTTCTAAAACGTCATAGCATACTTAGCTTGCTATCTTAGAGCCTAAAGTCCAAGATCAGGTGGAGTCAGCGCCCGTGGAGATCTCCTGCAGTATGGTGTGACCACAGTGTGAGTGCATGGGAGAGACCACATGGCCACGGGAGATGTGCAGGATGGTGTGACCACAGTGTGAGTGTGGATGGTGTGACCACGGTGTGAGTATGTGGGAGAGACCACATGGCCACGGGAGATGTGCAGGATGGTGTGACCACGGTGTGAGTGTGGATGGTGTGACCACGGTGTGAGTGTGGATGGTGTGACCACGGTGTGAGTATGTGGGAGAGACCACATGGCCACGGGAGATGTGCAGGATGGTGTGACCACGGTGTGAGTGTGGATGGTGTGACCACGGTGTGAGTGTGTATGGTGTGACCAAGGTGTGAGTGTGTGGGAGAGACCACACAGCCGTGGGAGATCTGTAGGGTGGTGTGACCACAGTGTGAGTGTGGATGGTGTGACCACAGTGTGAGTGTGGATGGTGTGACCACGGTGTGAGTGTGGATGGTGTGACCACGGTGTGAGTGTGGATGGTGTGACCATGGTGTGAGTGCCTGGGAGAGATCATGTGGCCACACAGGAAGCCAGAGAGATAGAACTTGCTATCTCAGGAACGAATCCTTCTAGAAGCAGCACCCCTGTGACCTAACTACCTCCCAGGAGACACCTCTCCATCCTGCCACCTCGCCAGCACCTGAGCCGGGAGGAGCAGAGCAATCTGAGCTGGATCAGTAGTCAAAACCCACTTTTCCAATGACAATTCCAAGCACAGCATGGCTCATTTTCTGCACAGTTGAAAGAGGAGGGGCCGGAGGCGGGGCTGGGGGTGCTGCCTTGTTCTGTGAGTGGAGCAGATGAGGAACTCTGGAGCTAAACCACTGCTCGATTCCTACAGCAAACATCTCGTTTCATGTCCCTGTTTTCCCGAGATTGGAAAGTTGCTTGCGGAATCAGTAAGTCAAAAACAAAATACAATAAAATGGAGTGACTTCTCCGTGCTATAATAAAATCAATATGTTGTAAATCATTTCTGAAACAACACCAGCCCCCAAGAACAAACACGTATCAGATGGGCACTGTTCATGTTTAAGGATGGTGTGGGATAGCTTAATGGCCAACATGCTACAGCCTGTTCATTTGCTTCTTCTGGAGCCTTGACTCCAAATGCAGCAAGGTGCTTATAAGTGCAGCACGGCGTGATTCATGGGGTAGCTAGATGCTTCCATTTAGGTGAACGTGGTGTAAAGCAGGCTGCGATGAGACAGTCAGGTTCCTTCAGATCTTCTTCTTGCACTCGTCACGGGCTGCCTCGGTTGTCAGGAAAGGGCGGGTCTGGGCTTGGTCTCTACGTTTGAAACCATCCCCTACCCAGAACGGAACCTCACGGAGGTCTCCTCCAGACCCCCTCACCTGTGACATGGAAGTGACCCCTGGACTGCCTGTGGGCGGGGGTGGGGAGCTGGTGATGGTGTGAGCGTGCGGCCAGCAGCAAGCGCAGGCAGTGAGCACCAAGAGGGGCGGCGTCTGCATCCCAGGAGATCCTCCCAGCATCCCAGGTCATTGCAGGGGTGACGTGAAACACCCGTGAAGCACCCTGCCGCCCCAGAGCGGGGAGGGCCGGGCAGCGGCCCGGTGCGGCTCTGCTCAGCTGTTTTTCCCACACGTAATAAGGACATTTCTCATCCAGCAGAGCAACAGCCTCTGAATTGCAGTGAGAAGAGAAAGACCCAGAGCCAGGGCCAGGGGATTCCCTGACCCCGGGTGGACATTTTCTGAGGTTCAGCCACCCTGTCCTTCCAGAGGTCTGCAAAAGAAACCATTGCTTCCCCAAATGAGTGTCAAAAGACAAGGCTGGAAGCGGGGTAGAAAACTCAGCACACTTCTTTGCAGAGCCCCTGACGTGGGAGGCCATTTTCCCTGGCTGAGGTGAATCATTAAGAACAAGAGGAGACTCTTTCACGGTCTGTTGACTGTCTCTATCTCCTGGAGCACCCATAAAATGGCCCATGGATTGTAATGGGTGGTGAGGCAGGTGAGGCTGTGGTTGGGGGCACAGGCAGTAGGCAAACATAAAGAGAGAGATAGTTTTTCCTCTTGGCCCGGTGCGCCAAGCACCGCAAGCAAGCCAGCAGATTGACCCACGGTTGGAGTCTCAGATTGAAGACTAGCGCTAGCTTTTTGTGAGGATTGTACTGAAGGGATGCAAAGTCCTTAGCAAATGTCTGTGCGCATTGGAGGCTAGGACCCAAATAGAAGTGATCTTGGGAAAGCGACTATGGACACTGGGTGCACCAACATTGCTTGTTCTATAAGCTAGAAATTCTTTTTTTCTTTTTTTTTGTCGGTTGTGGGGCTTGAATTCTGAGCTTGGGCGCTGTCTCTCAGCTCTTCAGCTCAAGGCGAGCACTCTACCACTTAAGCTACAGAGCCATTTCCAGTTTTCTGGTGATTTATTGGAGATAGGAGTTTCAAGGACTTCCCTGCCCGGGCTGGCTTTGAACCATGATCCTCAGATCTCAGCCTCCTGAGTAGCTAGGATTATAGGTGTGAGCCACTGGCACCCAGCTAAACCAGAAATTCTTGTTGGCTCATGAATTTCCGGCCAAGCAGAAAATAGTTCACATTTCTTTGCAGATGGAGGGCGGAGAGCCGGGCACTGCAATCTTCGAGCTGAGCTGATGGAAGAGCTAAATCCCGGGGTCTTAGGACCAGCACAGTGTGAAGTCTGTAGGGAACTAGTGATTGGACCTGCTGTTCCCTCCTTCTTGCATTTGGAAGGCTCAGTGGGTCCTGCATCCACACCGTGCTTAGAGAACCTGGGTAGCTGATCCCATCCAGTTCAGCTAAGGGATACATTTTAGAGCAGGTGTTAATCTACATTGCAAGAACACGCAGGTATGTCAGGTGTGCTGCACAAGGCTTGCTGCACGAGTACCTGAGAAAGTCAGGATCAGGCAGCACTGTGGCCACCACATACTCGGAGGGGTGGGGAGGTATTCAAGAAGAACTCTGAAATGTTGCTTCCAATACTTGTAGAATTTTCTTATCTCTAGGAATTCCATTTTACCTAAATGAAGAGGCAAAGTTCCATACTGTGGGAAATCAGGTGAGTATATATTTGGCAGAATTGATGCCCATGCCAATATTTTGCCTTCATGTGTTTCTCTCTTCCCAGTGCCCCCTGTCTCTGGAGCCTCTCAGCACAAGGCTGGGTGATGGGAACTGTCCCCTCAGGCTCATGGCTCCATGTTGGATGTGTGGCCTCCCAGTGGTGGCACTATTTTGGGAGATGATGGACACTTCAGGTGGTGGGGGCGTGGCTAGAGGACGTGGGTCACCGTGGCACTGTGAGCTCTGCCCCTTCCCTTCCTACGGCTCTCCCTGCTCAATGCGGTGAGCAGCCTCCCCGGCTCTGATGCTTGGCCAGCTCGTGCCTCAGAGCTCAAGCCAAGGGCTGGCCAGCTACAGACTGGAGTGTCTGACTCCCTGAGCCACGTCAATCCTTCCTGTGTCATTTGCTAACATCTCAGCCGCCAGCAAGTGTCTGACACAGGTGACAATCAGGAGGAAATTCCACTACCATGAAATCACCAGTCAAGGTTTTCTTTGATCTTTTTCCCCCCTTTTATCTTTATTGTAAAGGAGATGAGCAAGGGGGTTACGGTTACAAAAGTAAGGTAGTGAGTACATTTCTTTTAAAACACTGTTACTCCCTCCCTTGTTTTCTCCCACTTACCTCTTCCTATCCCCTTCCCCCAAGTGGTAAGGTTCATTTCCAACACAGTGTCAAGTGAGTGTCAGTGTTGTATAAGTTCATCCTTTGTCCTACTGTTTCTGTGATTCCCTTTCCCTTCCATAGATCGAATAAACATATAGAAAACAAAGGGTACAGAAATTTAAAACTAAAACTAATACTCTTCATTATATATGGTCCTATGCACTTAGCAATTGGGTTATTGAGATCCCCTGTTAAGAATATTCCAGTTCTTATAAATGAGGGAAATCTGTAATATCATTTTTTCCAGGCCTTTCCATTTCTTTATGAATGGGGTAATATTCTTTCTAATGGAAGCATGAACTCCATTGTGTATAATACACACACATATATATATATATATATTCCATATTTTCTTCATCCATTCATCTACTGAGGGGCATTTAGGTTGGTTTCATATCTTAGCTGTGGTAAATAATACTGCAATGAACATGGTTGTAGTTGTAGCTTTAGTATGGCCCTGTTTGTGGTCATTGGGTAAATGCCCAGGAGTGGGATTGCTGGGTCATAGGGGAGCTCTATATTTAGTCTTTTGCAGAACTTCCATATTGCTGAGTCTTGTCTGGTGTCTCCAGAACTTCAGCTAATCCAAGATCTAGCTATCATACAAAACCATTTAACGTAAGGCACATTGAGCATGTCTCAGCCCTCAAACTTGGGTAGTTCCATTTATCCCAAGGATCTTGGAGCCTGGCCAGGGTCTCTGAGTTTTCCATCCCTTTTCTCCATCCCCTCTTCTCTTGAAAGCTCCCTTCACCTGCTTTGTCATCCTGTGCTATAATATGCCAATTATTCTAGCTACCTTTCTTGTCATTCTGCATTTACATATGCTTGTGAGATAAATTGAACTACGATTTTTATGCTTGAAATTAATAGTTTTCTTAATTACAAAACTAAATTTAGCTGGAGAGGCTGCAGCAATGCAGGCCTGCTCATCTATTATGGGTGTCCTTTGAATTGAATTCTTACAACTCTTTGAAAATAAATGTGGCGAATGCCTCAAGAGCCTTAAGTCATTAATCCTCTTTAACCCAGTAATTGAACTTCTGAAAATCCATCCTGCAAAATGAATTCCAAACTGAAGCACAAAATTACACACAAAGATATTCAAGATAGCATCATTTATAATGGAATAATGGAAAAGTTCCAGAATGTCCCCAGATTGTCTCAGGTGTGTAAAATGTTTTCAACAATGACAGTAAATGCACTAAACTACTATGAGATAAATACCAGTGTCAGATTCTGTGGGTGGTGAGCTGGACGGTTTTGCTTTAAGGACCATGGAGACACAAAGGGCTGGGCAGTGGAACTGGATGCACGTGACGCTGTGGTTGAACAGTGCAGCGCAACACGCAGTCCGGCCTCAGTGACACACAGCAGAACTTGTTATGCGCATGAGTTCTGCAGGTAAGAAGGTTGTGCAGAGCATGGGAGGGAGTTTTGGGGTGAAATTTGGGAAGCCTGGAATGGCTAGTATTCCTGGGGCTGGGGGCTAGAACCAGGCTAGGCCTGGGTGGCTCCCTGGGGATGGCTGGGCAAGGACCTGTTCCACCTCACCTTGGGCTCAAGCCCCTCTCTGCACGGCGTCAAAAGGGACCCTTGAGAGGTCAGTGTCTGAGACCACACCGGGGCCACAGCGGGCGGCTGTGATTGGGGTCCAGAGGTCACAAGGGCCACGCCCACTGGGGGGCAGCAGCAGGCACAGCGGCCCAGTGTTTCAGTGGGGGAGAGTGTGCAGAACCGTGGGCCCTGTTCATGGCAGCACCGCAGTGGGGAGGGGAGCGAAGCATGTAACCAGGGGCGACTGGAGGAAGGCTCGCTGTTAAGAGTGTCCACAAGCCCCGAGCCTGTGGACATGCAGCCTGGGCCTCTGCCACATGGTGCTCTCCTACTCGCACTGAGGAGGAGAGAAGACCCCGCACCAGGGGGCAAGGCCGCGGGCCTCCCTACAGCCGCACCCCTCAGCCAGTCAGGGCACAGCTCACAGGGGGAGGCTGCTGCTTCCCATTTAAAGGCAGAATTCCATCATACTCTTGGTGTCCATGCTACATTTTTGGAAAATGTTTTCTTTTAGTCTTTGAAGAGTTATAAGTAGTAATTAAAAATCCACATGATGAGTCCTGAGATGAACTGGTTCACTATGGAGGATTATTATAACCAATCCTACAAAGGTTCTAGGAAATGGACACAAATATAAGATTTGCTTATATCCATCTTGGGATTACAGAAAACAAATAATATGCAGGATATACTCAATGCAAAACACATAATAATGTTCAGGGTACACTCAATACGCAAGCTTTACTATGCAAGGTATAGCTATACACAACACATAATATGCAGGCTATACTCAAGGCAAAACATTGAATATGCAGGGTATGGCCAATGTTGCAGAACTGAAAAGCGAAACTGTCTGGGGGGAGTGTGGATCCGCAAGTCCTCACATAAAAATGGCCAAGTGTTTGCAAATAACCTATGCACATCTTCCTGCGCACTTCAGATCACCCTTAGATTGTTATGAAGCCTAATATAATAAAGAGTTGTTATACTGTATTTTAACACATAATGACAAGAAAAACAGTGACATGATAGATGTAAAATTTTTACAACTTATACATATGATGTGAAACATGGATACAAAGCAGGTACTCGTCTATCTCGCTCTCCCTCTTTTTGTCTTTCTGAATTTATGAGTACATTTCAAATATTTAAATCATGAAGTTTATATCATGAAGTATATTGAATTATTTTTCCAGCACCCAATGGTCTGTTCTTTATGTGTTTTTTCAATGTCACACATTACATGCTGTCTTGGATTTTTGCAACACTTATTTTTTTATTCTATATATATATATATATATATATATATATATATATATATATAAAATTGTTTTATATTGTAAAGATACTGTACAGAGGGGTTGCAGTTATGTGAGCAAGGTAATGAATCCATTTCTTATGCAGCAGTGTTACACTTTCCTTTATCTTTCCCCTACCATCCCTTCCCTCCCTCCTCACCTCCTCCCTCCTCTCCCCCCAAAGTTGTAAAGTTTGCAACTCTTCTGTAGCCCATGCTAGACTATTGCCAGCACAGCTCTGCATAGACCACATGATATGATCAATTGCTGCAGTTGTCTATCATGAAGTTATTACCTTATGTATTCTCTTCTGTGTTTATAGAAGTCACTATGTTATTTCTTTTTTTTCTTTTATTTTTTGGAAGTGTCAGAGGTTGAACCTGGTGCTCCACACTTGCTAGGCAGACCCTCCTACCACTGTGTCAAGTCTCCAGACCTGTTTTAGTTTTGTGGTTATCTTTTGAGAGTAGGTCTTGTTCCTTGGCTGAATGAACACGTGGGCACAATGCACCTGTATCAACGTCTGATCACAGTTGGGATAATAGGTGCATGCCTCTATGGCGGCTCTTCACTGAGGAGGTGTCTCATTTCTTTGCTTGGACTTGCCTTGAACAAGAATCCTCCTCGTGCCCAACTTCAGCCTCTGAAATAGTTGGATTATAGGAGTAAGCCATGAATGCCCAATTGTGTTATTCCATTTCTACTATGCAGTAAGTCTATATTCATGAGAACTCATACTTTTCAGGTTTTATCAAAGTTTAAAGGATTTTGAATATGGGCTTAACTTTTAGCATGAGTTAAAAGTTAACTCATTTACTGTTTTTCAGGGAGTATTATTTCCATTCTTTGGGAGTAAGGCTATAAAAACTCTACCTGATCTCTTTTTTTGACACAGTTCCCTGGCTATTGGCTACCTACTTGACTTCCTCCCAACTACCAGAAGCTGAGTCAAAGTGGGAAGAATGGCTGATCATGAGTGGAGAACAATGTGGCCAAAGCCTGTTTCTTTCTTTACTGCCATTTTCTTGAGTGCCAAGTGGGGTTAATAATACCTACACCGTGAGGTTGTTTTAGTCACAAGGGAAAAACAGCCCTGATGTGTCTTGACCTCCCCTAGGACTTTCTAGAATAATAGTACTGTGATTGTTGGTGAGAGGTGTGGCTGCACTCTTTCTGGGCTGCTTGCGCTGTGTCCATCCACTCCTGCAGTCCTGTCCTTCGGCCTTGGTGGTGTCCTCAAATGCCAAGGGATGCTTTAAATTTGGCAGACAGATACATTCGCCTTAGGGATACATTTTCTTTAAATGGCATGGAGTTAGCCAATAGGTTAGAGCTAAAATATTCTTTTTATATATATATTTTGATGGTAAGAATGCCATACAGAGGGGTGACAGTAAGGTGATGCGTACATTTCCTATCGAGCGTTGTTACCTCCTCCTTTGCTTTTCCCCTCCCCTCCCCACCCTCCCTGCCTCTCCAACTCCTCCCTCCCACCCCCCGAAGTTGTGAAGTTCATTTTCAACCTAGTGTCTTGTACATCCTGTTGTTACAATGGGTCACCCTGTAGCTAAAATAGTCTTTAGGTTGGTGCTCATGGCCTTCCTGGGCCGGAGCATACCTGCGAACCATCTGAGCCCAATGCGTGTTCCACGGTGAGCTCTCCCTTCCTGTCTCTCTGCTCTCCCGACATCCTCCGATGGATGGAATCCCAAGGGCCAAGCGCATGTGTGATCTAGACCATGGCTCAGCCTACAGGTGATTCTGAGCAAAGCCATCGCTACAGTCACCCCTGCTCTCCTTCTCCACAGGGATCCTGCGAGAAGATGGACAGTAAATGAGGCTCTGTGAGACTGGCTTGCGCCATTACACCCAGCCACTCTGTTATTTTGCTTTGGAATTTAAGTTTTATTTTTGTGTTTCCTGAGAACAGTTTTAGCCTTGAGGCTGGTTTTGTGTCTTGCAAACCCCCCATCCTGGCCCAACCACTTGGAAAGTTGTCACCAAGTAATGTGGTGTGCTTTAATGAGAGCTAGGAATGTTCAAAGAATAGGATGTGATGATGAATCCCGAGAGGTACTTGCTAGTTTAATTTTTAAAAATTAAATTAAATTTTACATCCTTTCTGGCATGCAGAAGTAGACAGAAAAAGGGGAAAGGAAGGAAATAACTAGAAGAGGAATAAATAACTCCTAATTCTTTGTGCTAGTCTTGTGTCTCAGTACAAACAGCTCTCCAGTGGTGCACGCATCACTAAGGTGTCTGAGCATCTATGTGGCCTTGTTCTATGCACTAGTCCTGCCCATGGAGGAACCACAGGTAATGCAAGCAGCCTCCCTGGGAAGTTCATGAGACACTGAACACGCCACATGGAAAGGCAGCCTGCCGTGAAGCCATCAAAGAGCTCCCAGCACACCCACGATGCAATGGCCAGGATGCTGGGAGAACAGGGTTGCATTGAAGACTCCTTGAGCCTGGGAGCCACCCTCCCCACAGAGGAAATCTGTGGATCCGCAAGATCTGGACACAGCTCTCTGAAACATCTGAGTCCCGAGAGGAGGAAATGGCGCATCAGAAAGCAGGAAGGAGGAGAGGTCCTGGGAGGCCCAACCTTCAAAACAAATCACTTTTATTTTATTTTAAACAGGAAATGATATTCCACACCCAAGGAGCTTTTACTTCTTCCTTCCTTCCTTCCTTCCTTCCTTCCTTCCTTCCTTCCTTCCTTCCTTCCTTGATTTCATGGGGAGAAGACAGCGATCGGCAAAGACTCGGCACAAATTCTTTATGACCCACACACCACAAGCAGAGCCCATGGCCCCTGCTCCCTGTCCTGGTTCTTAGAATCTATGCCTTCTGGCTCCCAAGGGCCCTGCCTGTGTGAGACTTTCTCCCTTTCATGATCTCCTTTTCATTCCCTGTGGGGTCGTCTCTATCAGCAAAAAAGCATCCCATAGCCTATGGCATTGTTCAGAAATGACCTTCCTTTCAGCCCACATTTCCCTCCAGCTGCTGCCACCATTTTGTTCTGGAAATGACTCTGCTCAGGCATTTGTCTCTGCTCCCACTGGTCCTGTGAGGGCTTCAGGGCCATGTCAGGGCTTGGTTCTGACGGTCTAGAGTTTGTTCCTCTTAAGCTGATCCTCAGCCAGGCTCTTCCCTCACTTCCCGAGCCATAGCTGGTGTTCCTCCAGGATTCCCTGCATGTCCTCCAACGACTTCCCTCTCCTCCCTGCTCTCCCAGCCTTGGTGCATGGTGGCTTTTACCCTCCAGCTTTGTCCTGTCTGGGGTTCTCAAAGCTCTTCATCCACTACTGGTTCCCACGCCTTTCTCTAGCCTTGGTTGATACCCTAAACTCTAGATTTTATGTCTCACATTCTCTACAGCCCCTTAAGTCTGATGGACATTGCAAAGTCATGTCCAGAATGTTCTTCCCTGGCCAGCCCTGGGCACCCTACCACCTCGCCCTTATCCCCAGGAACTGAAGCTCATCTGCCCAGCTGCTCCAGCCCATGGCTGATTAATCTCTCCTTTCTCACATCCTGTTGTCTCAGCCAATCCCAACAGTCCTGCGGTCCCCAGCCCCTCCCCCCACATCCAAGCCCCATCCCCTCTTCTCCCCCACCTGGGTGTGAGCCACGGCGTCACGGTTCTGCCTGCTGCTCTTTGTCTGTTTTAAGCCTTAGAAGAAGCCATTTATTTCAAGCTCAGGTCGTGGATCCTGCTCCTTTCTCCTCCATCTCCCAGGCCGCTCTCCCTCCTTTCCTCTCCTCACCCTTCATCCCTCTTTCCCTCCCTTCCACTCAGCTCACTCGTCCATGGGTGGTGAAGACTTTCTCAGGCACTACTGAGATTGTTGGTACAAGTAAAATGACTGAGGATGGTAGAAACAATCAGAGATGATAAAGTTAGACCTGCATCCACACAAGCCAGTTTTGAAACAGCATCAAAACCTGTATCATCTGTAAGACAGAACTGTTGCCAGCTGCCCCAATGCAGTGTCCATAAAGCTCTCCAGTTTGATGTGAGGCCCCAGACCTCAGGAACTGGGGCCGTGGTTGGTTTTCCTCTCTCTTTATCAGTGTGTTCATGTGACCTCCTGGGTGAAGAGGCCCCAGAGTGACTCTGATTCAACCAACCTCCCTGAAGTCTGCCTCCTTGACTGTTTGGTTGAAGATGTGTGGTGCCTCAGTTTCCCATCTGGAGAAATGGAATGGGAACAGAATGTGCAGGTCACTTGGCTGTCTGACATCAGACAGAGCTATCAAACCTGTTTTCTGCTGCTCTGAGATCTATAGACGGTGACAGTAATGCACACTTGGAGATGAGACTGAAGCAAAAAATGTATGACTGAATTCTGATGTTGAAGGAGACTTATATTTAGTTTTAGTCTAATTCAATGTTGATCGCACTCACACTGCCAGTGGAAGGCACCTTAATGCGGGAGAGACACTGCTTGGCTCTTTGGGTGTCGTATCAAGACCAGAGCACAGCTCTGGTAAAGGCAAGGAGTCACCATTAGTAGGAAGACAGAAAAATAATGATTGATTCACAAAGCGGAATGACACCTCAAGATGAGAGGCGGGCAGCTGAGATAAGGGCTGAAGGAGCAGGTGAGTTCAGGGTGCGGGTTTTACTAGCCAGCAGGTGGGCTTGCCAGTGGAATACACTGAGGCCCTTCCTTAAATCATTTGATGACCATGAGGCGATGCTGTCTCAAGGTGGGAAGTCCTGCATGCTTTTGCGGAGGTCGGACAGGCATCTGCGCATTGGCTTCTCTTCCTCCTACTTGGTTTAGCACTGCCAGTAAATAGAGCAGTCATGATCCCTCAAGAAGCACACGCCCCTTGAAAGGGACAGTGGGTCTCATAAGGGACATACAGGGCCATCATCCTGGTCATTGGGCCAAGCTGTAGGGCCATCCTGTAGCCCAAGGAATCTGCATGATTCGACCTACCCACAATAACAAAACGCTTTTCCTTAGCACAATCACTTCTGACGGCATGACAAATGTGCTCTCTCCCAGATGCCTCTGTACAGAATGAACTTCCTCTGTGGCATGTGTTGTTTTGTTGTAGGATTCTTCCCAAGACCAGCCAGTTGGAGCGGGCATGTTTCTTACATGTTGTGTAAACAGGATTGCTAACCTCCCCCTAACATCCAAGATGATGAGTCAGATGTCTTGGGTGATACTGGCTTTATCTGACAGAAGGTCAGTGTAAGGTTTGGCCATCCTCAGCCAGAGTAGGGGTTGCTATGCTCTTCATCATTCTGTGTCTGCTCATGGTGGTAATTGCCTGGATTTTGCATGTTTATATTATAGAAACAAGTTTACTTCTCCATGGCCTTGGGGCTAGTGTTCCCAGCCAGCCTTCCCAGAGCCTGAATCCTTGCTGTGCTTTCTGTGTTCTAATGGCTTCCTGGTAGCTTTCCTTTCTGATTCAGAAAGACAGAAATATTCAAGTACTTTATTGCGAAATTAGAAGCATACAGATTCCTTTTTAAGAATGTTCTCTTTTGAAAGGAATGTAAGATTAAGGTGCATACAACCCAAGCCTGTTAGAGGCCTCCAGGATATATATCTTTCAATAGAAAACTTGTCTTTTTATTTGCTTTGATTAAAATCAGCAGCTGAAGAGTTCACCGGGGCTTCTTCTCCTTTCATCTCCTGACTCTCCGTAAACGGACCAGGCACGCATCACAATGAACCTCATTGGGAACATCAAGGCAGAAGCATTTCAGAAAGGCTCCCTACAGCCAAGAGCTGGCTAGGCTTTCTAGATCATAGACAGCCAGCTTCTGGGTCAGACCGTCCCTCGGGCCGGAGACACCTGGTCTGTGTCTGCAGCTCACGTAGCCATGCGTCCCGGCTTTTCCATGGCTGTCAGAACCCTGAAGCACGTGGATGGCTGTGGACAAGAAGTCCTGTCCCCTTGCCATGGTGATGAAGGAGAAGAGTAGACTTTCCTGGTGCCTCTGGGCTGGGCATACATTAGGGTGAAGGCGTGCTAGAAACATGAGGTGCAGCACACAGGGAAGGGAAATGAACTTAAGAGGTAGGAGCAGTGGACCGATTTCACAATAGAATTGATGAGAGGTAGGAGCAGTGGACCGATTTCACAACAGAACTGATGTCGAGGTTGCTCTGGGTGTGATGCTGGTGACGTATGAATGGCAGTAGTGACAGGGGTAGAGGAGAATGATGGTGACGGTGACCATCATGGTGATGAAGCAGTGACGGAGATGGTGATGGTGACGGAGACAGCGTTGGTGAGGTGATGATGACGGTGCGGTAGGAGCCATTCAGAGAGCGTCCTCTGTTCAGCACCTGCCTCGCCTCTAACCGTGAAGCCCTGGGGCTGGTTACTAGTATTAGCTAGATTCCATGTTCTAGTTGGAATCTTGCTCCGCTCATTGGACACAGTTCTTTGGGCAAACGCACCCTATGGTCATCCCTTGGAGACGCTCTTACATCCCACACGCAGGGTGTGAAGCAGAGATGCAATGCCTGTCCTCTGACTCATGGGGTTCCGAGGGTGGGAGTGGAAAACAAAGATGCGTAGAGGTGCGTGAATGGTTGGACTCAAGCTTCATCGGAAGAACCATCATGGTTTATGACATCCCAGACGAGGTCGCGCTGTCAGAGAGCTTGGGGAAGACACAGCTTGGGGAAGATTGGCACAGGAAGGCACTGCAGGTTGCTTCCCCGTTTCTGGAACTAGGCAGAGCTCCCCCAGCAGGCCAGGGTGGGAGCGGTGCGAGCGCAGACCATGGCTCTCCTTCACAGAATGCACTTTGCTCACTCCCGCTCCAGAGCCCGGGACGCAGGGCCCGGGGAGAAGACTGGTGTGGGTGGGCTCGTGCCCTCATCCAAAGCTGCCGACGTGCGTGGTCGGCAGTGGCTTCTGAGGGCTCATTCGGCCCCCCGATTCCTGATCAGACCTTTGCTTTTCGATTGTAATGGAAATTCTGACCTACAAACTTTTAATAATTTTCACAGGACAAAATTGTAACATTGCATGCTTTTAAGAATGGCCAAATCGGGGCTGGGAAGGTGGCTCAGTGGTAGAGTGCTTGTCTTGCATGCATGAGGCCCTGAGTTTGATTCCTCAGCACCACATAAACAGAAAAGGCTGGAAGTGGCTCAAGTGGTAGAGCGCTAGCCTTGAGCTGAAGCGCTGAGGGACAGCACAAAAGGCCCAGAGTTCAAGACCCCACCATTGACAAAAAAGAAAAAAAAAAGAATGATAAAATTTTCTCTTATTTTATAATCCAGATTCAGAGGACTAATTTTTAAAATAAATGTTTTATTGGTATATATTTAATTGTACATTATTAGAGGTTTTATAGCATTTCTGTACATGGCATCTAATATACTTTGGTCGCAGGAACCCCTCTAGTACTCTTTATTAATCTTCTACTTCTTTTTTCTCAGTACTTTCATGACCTTGGTTTTTCTCTTCATTTCCTCCTAACTTCCACAAATAAAATACATGCTTGCCTTTATTTGGAAGATTTATTTTACTTCAGGCCATCTATTTTCAAACAGAGTGACATAACTTCATTATTTCTAGTGGCTGAGATAAGCTACACTGTTTCTATATACTGTATTTTCTTTGCCCACTCGTCCTTTGATGGACATCTAGGCTGATACGCAGGGTTTGCTTTGTTCCTTAGGCTTGGTGTGGTACAAAACGTGAACACTAGTTCTTGAGAGGGTCAGTCTATGTGTCGGGTTACACTTATTCCTACCTTAAATTTCAAATCCTTTGTTCTTTTGCCTACTTCATGGAAGTTACCTTTGCATATCTAAATGCAAATATACAATGTCCCAGCCACAGCCTGAGTGTTCATGGTATCACCCTATATACTTCGAGTATATGGACTTCCAGTTCCATTCCTGCCTCTGGGACTCTGTTCAAAGTCTCTGCCTCCTCTCCCGACTCAGGTTTATTTCAGAAGGTGTAAGGGCATTCAGGGTAAAACTGGCCAAAGGCCAGACATACCTGCCTGTAGTTTATTTTTCTCTCAAAAGTTGGTCCTATGGTTTTAAAATTGCTGTCTTAGCTTCCCCCCCACACCCCCATCTTTAAAAATGTAAATAGTATATTCTTAAGTTGTGTGGTTGTTCATATTGGAGAGCATTAGTCTGTTCATTATGCAAATAAAGCTCATCTGCAGAGCAATATCTGAGTCATCTATTAGCTAAATCTATCCCTAAGTAGTTCAGAACACAATGGACAGGAAGTGATGGAACAGAATTGCGTAGATGAGGGCCTCAGAGCTGCATCTGCGGGCCGCAGCCCTGCCGGGAGGGAGGGCTTGTATATCATCACTGCCATCATTTGGCTTTAGGATGCTCCCAGCACCAGGGCCCCTGCCTCTTCACTGTGTTTTCTGTCTCCGCCTGCCTGAGAGGTCGCGTGGAGACCCCTGTCCCTCGACGCTGCGCGCTGCCCCTCCCCGGCCCTGGCTTGTTCTAGAACCTTTGCGGCCCTGACCATTGGGGGTGGCCATCAGCCCTGCCCTCCTGGAGAGCTGCTTTCTCCTCCCCGGAGCACACTGTTGCGCAGCATGAGGAAGATCTGATTTGAAACTCTCCCAGCTTCCTTTCAGAGCTAGCATTTGGCGGCCATTTCGGGGTGGCTCTGCCGTTCAGTGCCTTCCTCTGCAGGCGTGGATGGCTCCTCACCTCGTGTCACTCAGCCACTTCCCGCCTCCACAGCCACTTTACAGGTTAGGCAGCGAGCTGAGCAGATGACGTTGAGCGCTCAGAGCACGCAGGGAAGGAGGTGGACTCGCTGCCCAGCTGAGTTAGGAACCCGAGAGTCCGAGACCTGTGCTGAGCTGCTTTAACAGAGACAGGTGCGTGTTCTGTCTCCAGGAGACATGGAGTTCACCTTCACATCTGAGCAATGCCCAGCACGCTTTAGTTTATATTTATTTGATGAAACTTGATCTGAGAGCTGGGCGCTGGTGGCTCACGCCTGTCATCCTAGCTACTCAGGAGGCTGAGATCTGAGGATCATGAGTCAAAGCCAGCCTGGGCAGGAAAGTCCATGACACTTTTATCTACAATTATCCAGAAATAAAAGCTGGAGGTGAAGCTGTCGCTCAAAGTGATAGAGCGCTAGCCTTGATACAAGGAGCCCAGGGACAGTGCCCGGGCCCTGAGTTCAAACCACACCACTGACCAAAAACAAAACAAAACAAAACAAACCCAAAAATTGAACTGAGGAGATGGACAAGGAGTGCATCTTTACTAAGGACTTCTTTAATATTTTTTCTATTTGGGTGTTGCTTTATACCCAAAGGATAAATTCAAAGTAAATTAAATTATACCTCTGCATGAGTGTGTACGTATGCACATGTGTGTGTGTGTGTGTGTGTGTGTGTGTGTGTGTGTGTGTGTGTGTGTGTGTGTGTGTGTGTGAGAGATGAGTAACCCTGTTTAACCCTGTGGCTAGTGTATGGTAACCAGTTTGAGGTCAAACACCTATCTACCTATGGCTGTGAAACTGTGTGTTGTGGGAGGGTAGCCATGGGGCATGAGCTCAGGGCCTGGGCACTGTCTCTGAGCTTTTTTGCTTAAGGTTGGTGCTCTATCACTTGAGCCATAGCTCTACTTCTGACTTCTTGGTGGTTACTTGGAAATAAGAATCTCATGGACTTTCTTGCTTAGGCTGGCTTTGAACCACAATTCTCAGATCACAGTCTCCTGAATAGTTGAGATTATAGGCATGAACCTTTTTTTATTCCTTTATTGTTATTATGAAGGTGATGAACAGAGAAGTCACAGTTATATAAGTCAGGTAAAGAGTGCATTGTTTTGGATAATTTTACTCTTTCTAATTTTTGATATATGATTAACATCCCATCAGTAGATCTGAAACTAACTTAGAGTTCCACTCCATATTGATCTGGCCTAAAAGGTTTTTGGATATGGCCCCTAAACCCAAGGCAACAAAAGTAAAATAGACAAGGGCTGGGAAGGTGGCTCAGTGGTAGAGCGCTTGCCTTGCATGCCAGAGGCCCTGGGTTCGATTCCTCAGCACCACATAAGCAAAAAGAAAAAAGCCGGAAGTGGCGCTGTGGCTCAAGTGGTAGAGCGCTAGCTTTGAGCTGAAGAGCTGAGGGACAGCGCCCAGGCCCAGAGTTCAGGCCCCACAACAGGACTCCCCCCCCACCGAAAAAGTAAAATAAACAAAGAAAATCATGCCAAATCAAAAGTCTACCTATTTGAATAAACAGTTAAATGAGGTAGAGACATCACACAGAATGGGAGAGAATTATTTGCAAACCATACATTAGGCAAGGAGTTAGTAACCAAACAATGTTAGGAACCCAACTCAATAACAAGAAAGCAAGTAACTGAATTTAAAATGAGGTAAACTCCCCTGAATACTAGTTCTCAAATGAGAAGTAGCGATCTCAACAGAATACTTATCACCACAAATCATTAATGAAAATATACATGAATGAGATATAACCTCTTATATGTCAGATCAACTATTACCAGAAGAAGATAGATAATGGATGGTGGTGGGGGTCCCCTTCCGTATCCTTCCCACTGCTGAAGGAAAGATAAATTAGCATAGCCATTATGGAAATCAGTATAGAGATTCCTCAACAAATTAAAAAGAGTCATATGGGGGGGGGAGAAACACTTTTGGGCATGTGGCTAATGGAAATGAAATCAGTATACTGATTTGTACTATGTTTATCTTTAGCACTATTCACAATAGCTAAGATATGAAATTGAGTATTCCTTAACATATGAATGAATAGAAATATGTTATATGTATGCATTATGGGATACTATTCAACTTTTAAAAGGATAAAAATTCTGCCATTTGGCATAAATTATATTAACAAGCCAACCACAGATAGACAAACTGCATAGTCCCACTGATGTATGGAACCTAAAAAGACTGGACTCATACAAGTAGAGTTGATGTTGATCTCCAGAGACTAGGTAGAGGAGAGCATAAGATGATACAAGCTATTGGTCAAAAGGCACAAAGTTTTAGCTTTTTAAGAGGAATCAATTACTGAGGTTTATTGCACAATAAGGTATCTAATGCCAATAGCGATGTATTTCAAAGTAGTTTAGAGAGAGGAGATTCTAAATGCCTTAATAGAAAAAAAATTAAGCATTGATGTGATCTTCATGTTGGTGGCCTTAATATAATTATTTCACATTGTACACATTGCCCTTGAATGTGTGAAATTTGAAATTTATTAGCAAAAAGTTGTATCAACCAAAGAAATGAAAGCAGAAGGATTTAGTTAGAGATTGCTCTCCTTAATGTGGGTGGACCTCATCTAATCACTGGGCAGAGACTGATGCCCAACCCACCCCCAGAACTGGACGTCAGACTCAAAACAACCATATCCACCTGCCAGTCCTCACAGCTAAGACTTGCCCTCCCACAGCTGTTGAAACAATGCCTGAACTCTTTTTCATATAGATGACCATACATGTATGTATGCATATACACATGCAGTGTATAGGAGAGTTTTCAGTGCAAGCAGATTATCCAATTGTTCCATGGCTCAGATTCATTTGATTTTGAGACACATCTTACTAAGCAGTCCACTCTGGTGTGGATCTCATTATCTAGATAGAGGTCTCTGACTTGCAATCCTCCTGTCTCAGCCAGCCAGGTGCGAGATTACAGGCAGGCACTGCCCTGTCTGGCCACCATGGCTAGCAGATCACATCCTTGGAACAGTATCTACACCAAGAGTGGCATGAAATGTTCAGCGCTTGGTTTAAATGCATAGTATATCTTTCTCTTCTGCAAGCATTACTCCAACAGCATCTTTTTGAGCCCTAGAAGAATTTCCCTAAGTCCCAGGGCCGGCTATTCTATTAAAATAGTTGAAAGCACTCCACAGATCGTGTACAGCATGATGGTGTGTGAAGCAGTCTCAAAGGTAGTGAGTTACTCTTGCAATCATGGAAACCTGAAGTGGAGAGCTGACTTAGACTCTTGCCCGAGCTCTTGGCTCACAGAGGAAAATGGAGACATGACTGGGCATGGTCCTTCACCAGGGCATGTGCATAGGAGATGCAGGCTGTGGGCAGGCATTAATTAACGATGATGATGACAATGATGATGATGGTGGTGATGTATTTTCATTCATTCAGCCATTTTTGGTCTCTTTGGAGGCAGACAAGAAAGTCATAAATAGAAGAAGGTTGTCATTCTTTGGGTTTCAAAATACCAGCAAGCATCTCCACTTTCTAGGCAAACTCCAGTTTCTCTATCCTGTGCCTCAGGATGGTCCTTTGGAGCAAGAGAAGGCAGGTCTTCCTCATGGGAGTTCACAGGTACTCATTGTCATGGTGACAAAAAGAGGCCGGGGAGGAGGGCCTGCTGTATGGAAGGGAGCGAGGGCTGGACCGGGGACGGCGGCGGTCAGCAGAGGAAGAGCACTGCCGGCCCCCTCGGGGGAGCTGGCCTGCCAATCCCTTTTTGGGTCTGATTGTGCCTCACTCTGCTCTCTGCGGTTGGAATTCTCTGATGTGAGATGAAGCTTGTTTTCGGTTGCGGCACTGGCAGCGATAATCTTTCTGTTCACAGAGACCCGGACAACAGGTTGTTCATCACAGAGATGTGCCCACCTTTCAGAGCCTTCCATGTGGATGGAGGTTGCCTTCTGGAGTTCAGAGTTTTCAGATTCTGGTTTAATAGTAATATCAGGTACAGATGGTAATTGGTGAGCTCCACACGGCTGTGCAGAATTAGATGCAGGGTCCGTGGCCAATGGAAGGCAGGCTGGAGTGCTTGTGCCTGGGTACAGTCATGCACTGGTATATGTTTTGGGAGTGACTGTGTGATGGATGGTGTCTCACAAACGCCCTGTACCTGTGACCCTGTGACTAGGGTCACTACAGATTCATGGGGTTAAGCCAAGGGACTAGGGTGGGCCTCATCTTACTTAACCGATGTCTTACAGCAGAGAGGTTCGGACGTGGGCACGTGAACAGTGAGCGAATGCCGTACGGATGGTGTGAGGTCATGGGTGGGGGGTGCAGATCATCTCCGGCGCAACCAGGGCCTGGGAGGGAGGCCTGGCTCAGCGTCTCCAGCACAGGTCTCAGCAGGAAGCACACCTGCCCTTCCACTGCAGGATCTCAGCCGGCCGGCTTCCCGGAGCGAGGCCCGGAGCGGAGCGGCAGCCCAAGGCCCCAATCTGCAGGGCCTTGTTACCACAGCCCTGGCTGTATCCCAGGGGTGCTGTGTGCTCTATGCCCATGTCTGTGCGTGAGTGTCCACGCATGCTCGGGTGTACATGCACACACACGTGAGCGCCACAATGAGAACATCCTCCAAATGCACGAGGAAGCCCCACCATGACCCGACCACGGTCCTCCACGGCTCTCCCTGCCTAGACCTGGGAATTCTGGGTCACCAGGCTCCCCAACCTATGTGTAGACCCCACTGAGTCTTCCCAGGGATGATGCCGTGTGGCCCAGCCTGGAGGTGGGTGGGTGAGGGCCCTGTGGAGGGGGGGTGTGTGGCCCTGCCTGGAGGTGGGTGGGTGAGGGCCCCGTGGAGGGAGGGAAGGGCTCTCAGGCCCAAGCTGTGCAGCAAGGCATAGAGTTGCAAGGCAACTCTGTCCACTGTCTCCGTCAGGGAGTATTAGAGCAATTCCTTTGTCTGGGAAGGAAGTCCCAGTCCAGCAGCGCTTTGACCTTCTGGTGAAGGGAGCGCAGAGGACGCATGCAGGGCAGAGCTCCCGCTGTGTCCTGGGGAGCCCGGTGTGTGGAGGGAGAGAATGAGGAGAATTGATAAACCAGCGCCTGTCTCTGGAACCCTCACCACCAGCACAGCCAACCGCAGTGCCTTTCTAAACTGTGTGTGGGTGTGCATAAGTGTGTGTACGAGGGCGCATGCACACTCACAGAGAAGGACTACACACTGCTGTATGCAGACAAGTCAAGAAGCAGTTCTTTATTCGGATCTTGATGCATTAGTCGGCTGCTTTTCTTCTCCCATGCCAGTTGTGTTTGAACATTGAAACACAAAAGTATTCACTGAAGTATGGTATCTGCAGGGGAGAATTCCAATGGTGTAATTCCTTAGAAAAATGAGCTCATATTCAACAAAATGGATGCCAGGATCCTGCGCTTGAAGCTGTGGAGGAGTCGAGGGGAGAAGGGGACTAATGGAGAGAGGAAGCAGTCATCAAGTTCACTCCACATCCCATGAAGTTACGAACATCGAGAGGGGGTGGGTCGAATGAGGATGAAAGGATGACATCGTTATGACACACTGTACTGATAAACTGATTGGTTGAGTGGTAACCCCTTCGTACAACTACTCAAAGATAATACAACTATCAGTAAAAATAAATAAATGGGCCAGGCTCCAGAGCCTCACAGCTGCCATCCTAGCTACTCAGGAGGCTGAGATCTGAGGATTGTGTTTCGAAGCCAGTCCAGACAGGAAAGTTCATGAGATGCTTATCTCCAATAAGCTACTCAGAACAAACCAGAAATGGTGTTGTGACTCAAGTGGAAGAACACTAGCCATGAACTCTAAGAGGCTCAGGTACAGAGCCCAGGCCCTAAGTTCAGGACAGGCAATAAATAAATAAATAAATAATGACACGGGATAGTAGTTATTGTTAGAAAAAAATAAAGATAAAGCCAAACCTGTTTAGACAAATAAAATCATCTTAGGATGGAAACTGATGTTTTTCTTTTTCCCTATGGCTGGAAACCGAGAAGTTGGCTGTGGTGACTTCTAGATCCTGCTCAAACTATACAAGGAAATAAGGCAGTCTGCTACAAGCTCAGAGCACCCACAGGTGAACGTGGGTCACAATGGCGGGAGGTGCTGGCTTGGGGCCTCGGACCCTCGTCTGTCCTTCGCTGAGCACACCTGGGCTGAGATGCAGAGAACAGCTTGGTCCAGTCTCTGCAGCTGCCTGGCTCTGTGATTCAGGGTTTCTGTTCTACATTCATTTTACTTTGTTTTTTTTTTTTTAATTATGTTCAAGTGGTTGTACAAAGAGATTTCAGTCCAATGTATGAATTTACGAGCACAATGCATCCTGACCCGTCATCCCTCCCCACATCCCCCTTCCCACCGCTCCCGGGTCCGCCATCTCCTCCGCATCCGCATCCCGAAGGTGCACTGAACACTGTGGATGTGCTCTCCCACCTTCCTCCTGTCCCACCTCCCATCTCCTCCCCTCGGCCCCCAGCCCCCTCAGCGAAGACAGGTTTCACCTTTCTGGAATTCATTCCTTGAGGCTGCTGATTGTTTTAAGGGGTTACACCGTGGAACCTCCCTCCCTCCCTGCTGCGAATTCCATACTTCAGTAAGTTTGCTCAGATATATTTGCCTATGGCCCACTGTGGGTGTATGTTGTAGATCTACCTTTCACATAGGAAGAAAATATGAGCTCTTTTACTCTCTAAGCCCGATTCATTTCATCCAATAAGGTCCTTTCTGGGCCTATCCGTTTCCTGGAAAGTGACATACTATTACTCTTCCTGATGGGTGGATGAAATTCGGTTGTTGAAACGTCACATGTTCTTGATCCATTCGTCAGTTGTAGGCTACGTGTCAGTGCCATTTCCATAATTTGGTTATTGTGGAAGTACAGTGATGAGCTGGGTGTGCAGATGTCTTTATGGTCCTTTGAAATCTTGTGGATAATGTCAGAGAGTTCACCCTGTAATTATAATTGTGGATTTGGAGAGAAGCTGGAACATTCTGGAAGCCTGAACCTTCCTAGCAGCACCAGAAAAGAGGGAAAATGTGTTCAAAGATCAAAGTTTCATAGAGGACAAAGACACTCTGGTATGTTGTGAGTGGGTGAATCAACAAAGCTGAGCTCAGGGCTCTGCCATCTCCTGTTGGGAAATACTTATTACTTCCTTCCTACCTTCCTTCTGTTTAAAACTATCTCCTTTGCCAGTCCCTGGTGGTTCACATCTGTATCCCAGGTACTCAGGAGGATTAAGATCTGAGGATTGTGGTTCAAAGCCAGCCAGGGAAGGAAAGTTAACGAGACTCTTACCTCCAATAAATCACTAAAAAAGCCAGAAGTGGAACTGTGACTCAAGTGGTAGAGGACTTGAGCAGAAGAAGCTCAGGGACAGCACCCAGGCCCTGAATTCAAGCCCTAGGACCAGAAAACAAACAAAAAGAAACCTAGCTTCCTTCTGGAATGGTTTCCCTTTTGGCTTTCTGGTCGTTCCAGGCCTGAGAATCCCGCAGCTCAGCCAAGCCTTTTGTAGAAGAATGTTTTGGCTCAGGTAACTCAGGGCTGGACATGTATCCTGTGTGCTGCTCACTTTGCTGAGTGTTGTGAGGATTTGGCCACCTCTTACTGCCCTCTGTGCCTCTGTAAGGCCTAGGGAGAGACCACGTTTCTGCCCCAGGGCTGGGTCCGCCCTGCAGGTACCATCCGCAGAAGATGCTTGCTTGGCGGGAAGGTCACAGAGGCCTGTGCTGGAGGTCGGCCCGGCCACAGCTGTCATCCAGTCTTACTGGGTCACAGACAGCTGATGCACGAACGCAAGGGCACCGTCCTGGCCAGTGTGCAGCCTCCCTGCCCAGACTGGCTGACCCGTATCCATGTACGTCTGTTTAGGACATTGTGACCCACTCCAAGGGAAGTGGGCTGTTTATGTTTCCATAGTACACCAAGCACCAAGTTCTTTTTTCTTCTTATTTTTATTTTTTTGCTGGTTCTGGGGCTTGAACTCAGGGCCTGGAAGCTGTCCCTGAGCCCCTATGTGCTCAGGGATAGCACTCTACCACTTGAGCCACAGTGCCACTTTTGGCTTTTTCTGAGTAGTTTATTAGAGATAAGAGTCTCACAGACTTTCCTGCCTGGGCTGGCTTTGAATTACCATCCTTAGAGCTCAGCCTTCTGAGTATCTAGGATTACAGGCCTGAGCCACTGGTGCCCAGTTTGCCTTTAATCTTTTAATAGCAAAATAATAATCCACTAAATGGACACAGTTTGTTTTGTTTCTCTATCCACTGATTGGTGAACATTTTAGATTGTTGTCATCCTGTGGCTATTGAGGTATATCTATTTTTTTAATAGACGTTGAGTTTTTGGTACTTTTGCCACAACTTACTCTTCTAAATGCATACCAGAGTCCACTTTCTTTGCAGGATTAAAGAATGCCTTTATATTTTCACCATCCCAGGGAGTTGGTTAGTGAGCCGGGTTGTAGCTGACCTATCAAATCCTGCAGCCCATGAGACAGGGGAGATTGGGCCTTGTGAATCCACTCTGCGGAGGTCCTGGGACGCAACCATCCTCGTGTCTCGTGTTCTGTGCAGATCCCCTGTCCCACACCACTGTAACTGTGGCTGACTTCTCTGCCCACCATCTCTCCAGCGTTGGCATTTTGTACTTTCAGAAGACCGATCCCAGCATCTCTGTGGGAAGTGGCTCTTGTTTCAGAAGTGGTGTAAGATAGTTCTGAGTTCTGATTTATTCAAGTCTCCCAGTTAAACAGGGGGACTCAGCCTCTGCCCCTGTGAATGACATTGGGCCCAGGTAACTCCCTGGGCTCTCTTGTGTGCAGAGGAGGTTTAACAGCGGCCTTGGCCTCTGTGTGGCAGGTGTTAATAGTGCTGCTTTGATCGCTCCACTCAGGAAAATCAAAAACCTCTGCAGACACTTCTAAATGTTCCCCGGAGAGGTACAATCATCCCTCTCTGAAAGCCGGTGGGTCAGACTCAATTATTCTCAACATGTCTGTACTGGATGGAAACAGGGAAGAGTTCCATCACAAAGGAATTACAGGTGTGACAGTTAGGTGGCAGGAAGCCCTAGGTGAAGGCACTGTTCCTTAGGCTCCTCCTCCTCCTCAGTCTTACCTGAGGACTGAGCAGCTGATTGCGGTTCAGAGCTCCCTCCTCCCCAATGGCCCATCTGCCACTGCTTATTAGAAGAGCTCTCATCTGAAATCTGTTTCTGGGTTTTGGCCTCTTGGAAGAGAAGAGTGAATGGGGTCATAGGGATTAATGGCTACTAAAAGCAATTCTATGCCAACATTTCTCTAAGGAAAACTAACCACCATGTTTTCTGAATGCAGAACTCCCAGACAAAGATGAGGAGGGAGGGAGCAGATCTTGCCAATCAAAGAGTCTATGTGGAAATATATCTATTAACTTCCCTTTTCAAACTACCCTTGGCAGGCAACTGACAAAGAGGTGAGAGAGAGAGAGAGAGAGGGAGAGAGAGAGAGAGAGAGAGAAAGAGAGAGAGAGAGAGAGAGAGAGAGAGAGAGAGAGAGAGAGAGAGAGAGAGAGAGAGAGAGAGAGAGAGGATATGATGAAAGCTTGTGTCAGCAGAATCTTTTAGCTCAAATACTGAAGCTTTTCCCACACTGCAGAGGCAGTCACTCGGGCCTTCTGGCTGCTCTGCTGGCCACCAGGGCAGGTGAGGGGTGAGGGGGGCTTCTGCCCAGGCCTCCTGCAGAGCATCCTGAGGCTGATTGAGAGTTCCTCTCCTCCCTGCTGCGTTTGCTATTTTCCTTTTGAACATTTGGCTCTGGTTCCTTCCACCAGCTAGAGGTGAGAGGAGAGAACAAGGTCAGCTCTCCCGCCCACCCCACCCTGGCCTGGCCTTCCTCCTTTGGAACTCTTTCCAGTTTAATTTCTTCCCCCGTGTTTCCACGTTCGCCTCTGCTCCAACGTATTCTACCAGCTCCCTTCTGCTTGGAGTCATGTTTGGGCTCTTCCACACGGTTTATTTTGTGCTCCTTCTTTCCTTTGCTTTGCTTGTGCCTTGGCCAACGAGACATCAGGAGTCAGAGGTCTTGATTGAGGTTTATCTTCTAACACCAATGTGCTTCTCACTTTTCTCAGGCGCTGGCTGGGTCTTCGCTGACTGAGCACACTCAGATGATCAGCAGAGAGTCTCTAAGTGCCTTGTGAAGCCAAAGTATAATGAAACGTTTGCATCTTTCTGCTTAACCTCTGTGCTTGTTCATGATGGATTGATTGCTCCTTCTATTGCATTTTCTGGCCTGCTCTCCTCATCCTGTTTGGTCCTAGAACAGTTTGCATCCATCCTGATGTCTACTTTCTGTGTGTTCTGTGTAATAGCCTTTAACAGGTGTGCAGTATCTGTAAACTGTAGGTTCCTTTCCTCTGCATGTCCCTGATGTGAATGGCTTAGCTAGAACCAGTGCTGCGAAAGCAAAAGTGAGAATCCATTTTATCTCTATCTGTCCTCCTGCCCCTTCCTTCCCACGATCTCATCAGGCCAAGAAGTTATAGCAGGTGTTCCCACAATTCTCTAATCCTCCTGCCTCCCATTCTCCCATATTCCTATTGGGGGGGAAAAAAAAAGAACAAGAGAGGAGAGGACAAGAGGAGAAAAGAAGAGCTTCGTGCCTGTCTGACCTGGAGAGGCAGCAAGGCGAAGGGCTCTGCTCTTTTGTCCACTCAGAATGACAGGAGCAATTCTCCGAGGACCCTGGCACAGCACTGGTTCAGCAGCAAAAATGATTCCCGTGTACGTGGCGATCTCTGCCCATGTGGTTGGAAGGTGGTAGGAAGCATGCCCGACTCCGCGTCCAAGCACTGCCCAACCTCACTGGGGTTGTTCCAGTCAGCTACATGACTTACTTCCCAGCACCCTTTAGGTCTCTATGGTTTATAAAGAGAAGACTTTTGAAGTGCTGCTATTTGGTGAAAAGATGCCGGTGAAAAAACTCTTTTTGGTAGCCCCAGAACTGCAGGATATGTCCCCAAACCAAAGGTTTACGCCGAGTGACTTCATTGTCCTTTGTCTGCTGCGTATCAGTGGAGTTGCTGCCTCTGTGCCTTCCCCTCGCTCTGCTCAGCACCCAGCCTCTGCTCAGCACCAGCCTCTGCTCAGCACCAGCCTCTGCTCAGCACCAGCCTCTGCTCAGCACCCAGCCTCTGTGCTCACTGGCAAACAGGGTCTCCGTCTCCGTGACACTGCGCAGATCAGGGGACTCCGCCGAAGCATCAGCCTCATTGGAGGACTCCTGGAATTGCTTCTTTCCAGCACAGAGGATGAGAGGAAGGCTGGCTCCTAGGCTGAAGACAGCCTCCTTCCTTCCCTGCAGTTGTTCATGCTCCCTGGACCTGGCTTACCAGCTGGAATCCGTTCGAAGGCTAGTAATTTCATTTATACTAGGTTTCGGCCGTTCTGAACTGCGGCATCACATCTATTCTAAAAGTAATGACTATGAAACTTGACCACTCGGGTGCCAGACTCTCACCTTGGCTGTGCTTGGAGTGAGCATCAAGGACACACCATTTATACTAGCAGCATGTTTTCTCTTGCCTTTTCAGAGAAACTGGCTTTTTTTTTTTTTTTAAAGAAGCTTTGGGTCAAGAAAGGAAACAAAAGCATTATAACTCCCACAGTGTGATACATTTTAAAACGGTGGAAAGTTAGGAGAAAGAAGAAAAAAACAAGACAGAATTACCCTGAGATTGCAAGTACGCATCTCAGCCACAACACTGTCCCTCCAGATCCACAACACCGTCCCTCCAGATCCAAGGCCGCAGTTCACTGCAGACTGCTACAAGAAGTGCTTTCTCATGACACTGCCAGACTTAGTCATGGGCTGCCATGGTGGAGTGGGATCTGGAACTTATAAAAGCTTTCCCAGCTCATACTCACCTTTGGGTAAGTCAAAAAACATTTGCACAAAGGAAAGGGCTAATCAGCAAGATGTTTTTGAATCTTAGAAGTCATGTCAAGGGTACGATAAAATCTTGTTGTAGTTGTGCTAGGATCTGGTCAAGGGTATGATAAGATCTTGTAAGTGTAAAGGGTTCCAGTCAAGGGCATTGTGGGCATGATAAGATCTCCAAGTACGAGAGTTGGGGCAGTCTTGGGTATGATAAGATCTTGTCACTTGTCACTGGAGTAAAGACCTCTAGTCTGGGGCATGATCTAGTCTGGGGCATGATAAGATCTTGTTGTGGGAGTGCTGGGGTCTTGTCCAGGGTGTGATAAGATCTTGTTGTGGGTATGATAAGATCTTGCTGTGGGTATGACGGGATCTCCTCACGGATAGAATGGGATCTTGTCACTGGTACGGCAGGTCGAGTCTTCTGGCTCCTTTCTAGACTTCTCTATAGCCTCTCCTCCTAGGACCACTGGCAAAAAGGATGGGCGTGTAGACATGCCTGCACTGACTCCTCCACATGCAAGGAGGTGGAGAATCTGGAAGAGCCTCGAATGCCATTTGACCTAGCGAGGTCATCTCAGTCAGGCTCCAGCTCAGCTAGGGCGTGCACGGTGACAAACCTGCCTGCGACACCCACCCCGTGTGTTAAACGCCACTGAAATCACTGCTGCACCTCATTTTCTTGGGCAAATAGAAAGAGGGTCTTAGAAAAGCAGGCCGAGAATCACTTGCTAAAAGTTTTAGTGGTTTTGCTTGCTCATGCTCCTGTGGAATGGGGTGTTTCCAGGGGAAGGATTCAGTGCAGTTATGGATTGTTATTGTTGCTAGGTCACTAGAATTTGTAGAGTTGAACCCGGTCTCAGTGAACAGCTGCAGTTGTACAGCAGGTGACAGAGCTGAGACCTTCTCTTGCCGTCTGCTGACAGCACTGCAGTGGACTGTAGCAGGATGAAAGGTGGAGCCGATCTGTCAGGAGATGGGATTTCCTTGCCTTCGGGGATGCTGCCCAGACACCTTCTTTGGTTTTGGTTCTCTGACTGGGGTCGGAAGAGTTCCTGCAGCCCAGCACCGCGTAGGAGCCCTCTGTGTTTTTGCCCGCGTGCTCTTGTTTGTGTGGTCGTAGTTCAGCGAGGCTCAGCTGGGGCTGTGCTGCTCTGTGTGTCCTCAGCCCCCAGAGCACCGGTCCCACAAGGTGCTCCACCGGGGGAGGGGCGAGGCACAGAGTCAGGTTCCACGTGGCTGGACCACGTGGCTGCCACCCAGGGCTCACTGTCCCTTCGTGTGGAAGCATGCCCCTAAGTTAAGGGGGGACAAAGGGGCACTTAAGACCCTTGGGGCTTGCTGGCCCTTCCACACTCCATTTTTGGAAGTGAGTCACTGGACGGCACCTTGTTCAAACACAGTGATGAAGTGTGGGCCAAACTCAATGTGTGAGTTGACAGCGGCGTCCTGGGAACCTGTTTCCGTTTTGGTTTTCTCTGAAGAATACACATCTACTTTTAATGAACTTTGGTTGATCAGTAATAGACTCTTTCATCTCACATGAAAGAAAAACATGCCAAGTAAAGAATACTACATTTACATTTTTTACTGAGCGCTGAGTCATGTGGTACGACGGCTGCCCCTTCCTTCTGGAAAGAGTATTCTCTGCCTTGATCACCAGCAGCGCTGTCCCGCACCGGCCTTCCCGTAACCTCCACAAGGGCTGTGTGTGCTCACCCCTCACCCAGCGCTCAGCTCTGGATTTGGGGTCCTCGTGTCGGCATCCCCTCCTACCTGTTCCTTCTTGCGTGATGACGCATGAACGCTTTCTTTCATGCCTGACTGTAGTCTTGGTTGCTGTCTGGAAAATGCTTTTCTTCTGCTTGCTGTCAAATACTCTCCTCTGACCACATCTCTATTGGTGGCCATCTTCCATCCCCTCCCAAGGCTTTTCTCCTCTACCTTGGTTTTCCTTTGACTGAGAATCTGGAGGGTCTAAACATAATGATACCCACAGAGTCGTGCAAGGCCCTGAAATCACGTGGCAGCCACAGACAGTGGCTGGCGGCATGTGGAGGTACGTGAGTAGGTGGGCATGGATTATGCTGGGCACTGGCATATTGTTGACACACCAACTGCAGAACAGTGCAGAGGAAAGCAGGAAGGGCCGCATGTTCTGTGAGCAAAGAGGCAGACCTTGTGTCCGCGGGAGGTGTTCTGGTTTCTGGAAACTGATAGCCATAGGCTGCAGGCTCTGCCAGCCTCGGTCTGCGCCCATTTCAGAGGAAGCTGGCCATGCTGGTGGGAATGTCCCGCCCCCTCCCTCACGGAGGGCAGGCCGTGGCTGACAGCAGGGAGCCGCGCTGCTCTCTCCTAATGGATCACCCTCAGGTCTCTGCGCTTCTGGTCCTAATGTGCTTCACTTCAGTTTAGCTGAGTAGAAAAAAAAGAATTTGCTTCCCGGTTGGAATTTTGAACAGTGATTCATTTTGGTGGAAATGCTTATAATTAAAAACAGCCACAATCAAAAAGAGGCATTGAAACATATGAGTCCTGGACAGTTTCTGAACCCAGGAGGCCTGTGGTAATGGCAGCAGATGCGAGGATAAATTAAATTTACAGCTCCTCGTGCCCCCTTCCAGGAGCGAGTTCCCAAATGGGCTGGTTGATGCAAGTGATTACAAGGTGTGGAACGCTTAGCTCAGAAATGATTATGCATATTTAAACGTCATTAGAATATTGAGAGTGCATAGGTGTGAATACAAAGAAGCCACATTTGCTCCAGGCAAGCAGCTGCACACAGCTCCCCTTCCAGCCTGCAGATGGCACCGCACCAAGGTCGCCTCAAGGTGAAATGTCAAGGCAGCCCTGCATTACAGCCCCGTGGCCTCACGTGAGGGGGAGGAAGGTCGTTTCCATCTCTTGCATCCTGCATGGATCCGCGTCTGAGGTCCGGGCAGATGGCGGGTAGGAACACCGTAGGCTGAGATGGCGTGTGTTAGGGAAAGCGTGTTAGGCGGTGAGGATGGATCTCAGATTTTCATGCTTTCTCCAAGCTCTGTGAAGGACAGCCCAACTTGGAGGACTGACAGCACTGTTTCAAAGGCTGCAGATGTGCATTTTGAACATTTCCGGTGCGCTCAAACGTCCCACATGGCCTAACTGCACGGGTGGCGCTGGGAGCGTTGGCAGGGTCGTGGGTCGCTGAGGTGATGACGTTGTGCTGGGTCTCAGGCACCAGCGCAGTGAAGGTCAGCTTCAGAGGCTGACCCCCTTCTGACTCTGAGCTGGGCACTGCCACGAGGAGCGGTGGGCTGGGACCCATGGCCTGCTGAGCAATTTCCCTAACACTTCCTCCTCCCTCACAGTCCTGACGGCTCAGAGGCTCCAGACCAGGGAGATCCCAGGGTACAGTTGGGTGCTAGGTGCTTAGGTAGCTTGCCAGAGGGACTGGCCTCTGGTCCAGCAGCTGCCTGTGGTCTGACTGGTGGAAGAAGCTCTCACGGCTGCTCTTCATCTGCCAGTGGAACATCTGCAGATGCCGCTGCTCCTCAAGACCACGGGGCCCCGGTGGACTCCCCAGAGGCCAGTGGCCAGGGGACTCGCTCTCCTCCTGTCCTTTCAGACACAACTTTCACTCTGTGGCTGGTGGAGACTCTTGACTGCAGATGTGCTGGGACATTGACCTCCTGGCTGCTTCTCCAGATGTCAAGTCGCCCATAATGAAGCTGCCAGACCTCCCCTGAGAAGAGCCTGGGTAAGGTGTAAGCTACACGGGTAAGGCCCCACTTGAGTATTGATGTCGTCAGTTGACGATGCTCCATCATCTCTGCTGGGCCCGCCCTTCTCAGGAAGCCTGCCTTGCTGGTATGAGCAACTTCTCAGCTCGAGAGGCTGGATGATGAGGGCATTGACTGGGCTGGCTCCCTGGAGGCAGAGAGGAGGAGTGTGCTCCTGGCATCTCTCCTACAAGTCATTTTGTTGACCGCATTGAATGTCCTTGGAACGCAGAGGCATCAGCCTGACGTCAGATCCACCATTTCTCTTGCACTGCCCCTTCAGAGATAAGGCTCCTGCACATTTGTCATACTAATGCTTATTGAAATTGCCGTGGCATTTGTGTCCCAGCGTTGTGAGCCATTCGGTCACTACGGGGACCCACATGCACATGGGGTCGGTACCTTCTGCTGTAGTGAAGGCCACCTATGCCCAGGGCCTTCTTCTACAGGTGCACAGCACCCCTGGGCCCCAGCGCAGTCTTGACATTGCAATGGGCTCCTTGTGCGAAGGGTGACTTTCCAGGCCTTGTTCAAAGGTTAACTGCCGAGGTAACAAAGTGAGGGCCTTGAATCGGTTTCCCAATTCCTGCATGTATTGCAGCTCCTCACTGGTTTTCAGGCTGAACACAATGGCGAGAAGGAATCCACATTTTTACCTAAAGATGACTTAACCTAGAGATTCTCTGGGAGATGGCTCCCCCATTTCTTTACCATCCTGGTAAAGAAAATCCAGAACCAATGCCAAGTGTACTGCACCCTTGAGCAGGGTTCAAGGTCACAGGAAGTGAGAACTCTGCGGCCACATGCCACCTTTGAGAATGTTAATATGGATATTGATTTAATCAAAAACTGAGCACATTCTGCTCGGAAGCCCCTCGTGAATGAGAAAGGCAAGAAGAAGGTGCTGACCTAGATGATAAATTGAAAAGCTGCCTCTGTGCTACAGCTGGCGTGGAAATGGACTCCGCGTCTGTTCACCTACCCAGCTGGGCTCATCGCCCCCACCAGCAGCTGCACCAAGGCCAGGCAGTCTCCTCTAATGAAGCCATCCATGGACCTGCCGGCCAGGTCCTTCGAAAAGGCTGCAGGAGCTTTCAAATGTATCCACGTGAACATTGTTTTCCTTGGGAAGGTCTGACAGCCGATTCTTAGGGTCCACAGAATATTCTGCACTATTTTCAGCTGCAGGGCTGATGTCAGCTTGGCCCACCCTGAGAAATTCAATGAGAGCAAGAGCTGGCACACCTTCCTCTGGAAGGGAGGATTCTGCTGTCTGAAGATGAGCATGCTGTGGCACACGACAGGATTTGTAGAAACAAACATATCATTCACCTCTACCCCCTACTAGTTCACAAAATGAAAAGACAGGGATGGGGCACATTGAAAAATGCACATGGAAAGAATGCATGGTGTAAAATGCTAGGCTAGAGAAATAGAGATATGCCTGAGCCTTTGGCCTCAAAGACAGTCTTAATATCATTTTGATGGAAACGTATTGGAGACATCCTAAAATATCTGTATCACATTTGACAGGACACCACGTGGTGTCTCGGGTTCCCATGGATCTTTCATAGAGTTGCTTTGAGTTTAAAGGGATGAAGGACTGAGGAAGATGCCAACCCAACCCTAAAGCTGCCTGCAGCACCAGCCATGAGTTCACTGCAGAGGTGTCGGCGGCAGTACTGTGGTAGGCCCACACTCACCAGGCGCTGCGGGCCCCTGGCTGAATGGAAAGAGTGAATAGAACGGTGCTGCGTGACTTCATCTTCAAACAAAAGCATGTGGGTTTGTGCATATGTACATCATTATACATGCATACCAGAAGATAGATAATAGGTAGATAAATGGATAGATGCCAGATCATGTAAGCAAAAAACAAAAAACAAAAAACAAAAACCATTGGGAAGTAAGAACAAAAGTAATTTGAAATAATAGTCCTTGCAATATGCCAAGTTTTTCCAAAATTTTGACTGTGAAAATACATTTTTAGTTAGAAGAAAGTCTTTTAAAATAATATTCTCTCATCATATTGTTATATCAAATTTATAGAAAAGGACTTTAAGAGTCTACTCTATTCAACCCTATTCATGTATTTATAGATAAACATACAGTCCAAGTATGAAGCTTGTAAATTATATCTGGTGACTGACCAAATAAGAAGGATGAGCAAGTAGTCACTCCATACTCAAAGAATTAGAACAGAATTGATTTCTATGTTCTTAACTTTATAAATATGTCAAGGAGGAAAGTAGCTCAAAGGTAGAATACTTGCTTAGAATGCTTAAAGCCCTGGGTTCTATTCAGAGAGAGAGAAACAGAGAGACAGAGAGAGAGACAGACAAAGAGACAGACAGAAACAGACAGAGAGAGAAAGAGAGAGGCTAAACAGAGAAAAAGGCAATAACATTCAAACATTGTAAATTAGAAAAAAAGTAAATTAGCAAATTAAAAAGCATTCAATTAAATGGGCCAACAGAGTCAAAAGCAAACTTCTGCAGAAGTGCCTGTAATCCTAGCACTCAGGAGACTGCAGCAAGAGGATCATGAGTTCAAGGCCAGCCCAAGCTAGATTGTGAGACCCTGGCTCTGAACCACAAGGTATCTGGATCGTCCACATGTAGATACATAGGAAGCATGCTGGGCTGGAGGTTTGAGGACTGAGTGGCCCAGGCCCCTCAGGAACTCCTGTAATTTCCAAAGCAGGGCACGCAGCCTCGCCTTAGTGAGAAGAGAGGTCAGCTGCCCGGGCAGAAGAATGAGTGTTTTGGTCTCTGAAAATGGTTGTTTGAGAGAACAGAAGTCAAAGAGCATAAAGAGAGGAAACATTCAGCACACGTTTCTGGTTATTCCCGAGCTCCAGCTGGGGACGGGGAAAGCAGCCTGTTGGCGATTCAACCAGTCTCTCCCCTCACTGTTCAAGGCACTTATGGTTCCATTTTTATTCTGGAAACTCAAATGGATTCCAGAGTTGTGAAATACTAGTGGATTTTCTCTAAGCTGACCGCAGAGGACAACCTGAATGGACACCAGCGACAGGAGGCAGGGGAGAGAGGAACAGGAAACAGATGTAAGTGGGGGATTTTGCAGAATTGGACTCCCCTCTGCCTCGTGAGCTATGGCTGTAAATGAAGCCATAAAGCAGGAATAGATTTTCCTTCCCTTTCACTTGTGCTGAGTAGCCGTATCCTTAACTTGTGGTCAAATAAACATACTGTGTAAGGTTGGTCCAGGATAGAGAATCAATGAAGTTGCCCAGCCATAGTATTATAACGCCCTCCTTACATCCATTACCTGTGAGATACACCAGGAAATTTCACTCCGGAGGGAAGGGGTGTCTCGTACCCAAAGCCCACGGCCCTTTCTGCTTTGTTAGGGACCCTGACCAGACCCAGGACTACTGAGCACATGAACATTTTTCTGGCTAGGTTTAGGATGATCTAATGTATCCACTTTTTTCTTATCTTGTTTTTATTTATTAGCAGAGATCAACTATTAGTTTAAAATGTAAAATTCCCTTCTGGTTATTGTATGGTTATCTTGATGGCCCTCTTTTCCATGATTCCTGTGGCAGTGGTTCTGTGTTACGGTAAGTGGCAGTGCGTGATCTCTTCTTGTTAGTCTCCAGGCTCCACACCCAGGTGACATTTGAGAAATCTACCTGCATCCTGTTTGGGTTCTCTCATCCTGGGCTTCCATATGCTAAACTCTTGGTTTTGCTTCCTCCTCTTGACTAATCTTAAAGTTTTCTCCTTTTTCCACCCACGGTAAGCTCTTGTCCAGGGCTCTATTTGTGTGTGTGCCTGCTGCTGTTAGAAATCTCTTTTCCTCTCATGCCATCATCAGCATGAATCTCATGACTGTGTTTCTGGTCTTGATTTCTGACCCACCTCCTTCACAACAGCAGGTCTACCCAAAGACCCATCGCCCCATACTCTGCCCACTGTCTTCATTCCCCCCTGTTCCTGTCCATGCTCTCCTCCTCTAGTCTTCAGATGGGCAATGGCTACTTTGCCATTTCTTTTTTTTTTTAATTGTGAAAATACTGTAGAGAGGGGTTACAATTACATGGGCAAGATAATGAGTACATTTCTTATCAAGCATTGTAGCCTCCTCCTTGTTTCTCCTTCCCATCCTTTCCCATCCTCCCTCTGCTCCCCCACTCAGCCCTCCCCCCCCCACCAAAGTTGTAAAGTTCATTTTCGACATAATGACTTGTACATCTCATTGTTGCAATGGGGCCACCTGTATCCCTATTTAAACAATTTGTTTTTTCCCTTCTCCTCCACAAATTATACCGACATCAAATACAGTGAAAGCAGGGGTTATACTGTGGGGGAGAGACATACAAAGCAACAAAGAAATCATCTTATAAATGTGTTAGAAACAATTGCCTGAAACAAAAAAACATTTGAATATATATCTTGGGGTTCATTTCCCTAACATCAACTTATCTGATCTTTTCTGCTTGACTGAGACATATACTAGTTATTGCAAATAAGGGAAACCATGGGACCTATGTTTCTTTGGGCCTGGCTTACTTCACTTCTTAATATAATTTTTTCCAAGTCTTTCCATTTCCTAACAAATGGGGCAATGTCATTCTTTCTGATGGAGGCATAGAATTCCATTGTGTAGATATACCACATTTTCTTGATCCATTCATCTACTGAGGGGCATCTGGGTTGGTTCCATATCTTACCTATAGTAAATAATGCTGCAATAAACATAGTCGTGCTGGTACCTTTAGTGTAGTCTTGTTTGTAAACATTTGGGTAAATGCCCAAAAGTGGGATTGCTGGGTCATTGGGGAGCTCTATGTGGAATCTTTTGAGGAACCTCTATACTACTTTCCAAAGTGGTTCAACAAGTTTACACTCCCACCAAAAATGCAGTAAGGTTCCCTTCTGTCCACATCCCCTCCAGCATCTGTTGTTATTAGAGTTCTGGATTCTAGCCATTCTAACTGGGGTGAGGTGGTATCTTAATGTTGTTTTGATTTGCATTTCTGTTATGGCTAGGGAGGTTGAGTATTTCTTTTCTTTTTTTTTGGGGGGGGGGGTCCGGTCGTGGGGCCTGAACTCTGGGCCTGGGCGCTGTCCCTCAGCTCTTCAGCTCAAGACTAGCACTCTACCACTTGTGCCACAGCGCCACTTCTGGCTTTTTTCTTATGTGGTGCTGAGGAATCAAACCCAGGGCCTTGAGCATGCAAGGAAAGTGCTCTACCACTAAGCCACCTTCCCAGCCCTGAGCATTTCTTCATGTGTCTATTGGCCATCCTTCTTTCCTCTTCAGAGAAGTTTCTCTTTAAGTCTTTAGCCCACTTATTTATTGGGCAGTTGTTTCTTTGAAGATTTGTTGTTGGGGGATTTAATTTTTTGAGTTCCAGGTACATTTTAGATATAAGACCCTTGTCCATTGTATGGCTAGTGAAGATCTTCTCCCAATCCGTGGGCTTTGTATTGATCTTGCTAGCTATGTCCTTTGCCATGCAGAAGCTCTGCAACTTCATGCAATCCCATTTGTCCAACCTTTCTTTGATTTCTTGTGTTTCTGGGTCTCTATTAAGAAAATTTCGGCCTGTGCCAAAGAAACCTAGGGTTTCTCCTATTACATCCTGTAATGTTTTCAGAGTATCTGCTTTGACTCCGAGGTCTTTGATCCATTTGGTGCAGGGTGATATAAGGATCTAGCTTTAGTTTTCTACAAGTAGTTAACCAATTTTGCCAGCACCATTTTCTGAAGAGGCTGTCTTTCTTCCATTCTATTTTTTTTTAGCTCCTTTACCAAAGATTAGGTGGCTATAGGTCTGTAGGTTCATTTTTGGGTTTTCAATTCTATTCCATTGGTCCTGAGGTCTGTTCTTGTGCCAGTACCAAGCTGTTTTGATTACCATGGCTTTGTAGTAGAGTTTGAAATTTGGTATTGATATTCCTCCAGCAGTGTTCTTTCCATTGAGGAGCGTTTTACTATTCAGGGTCTTTTATTGTTCCATAGGAATTTTTGGATTGCCTCTTCTATTTCCTTGAAGAATGAAGTTGGAATATTGATAGGTATCACATTGAATTTGTAGATAGCCTTGGGAAGTATTGCCATTTTCACGATGTTGATCTTGCCAATCCAGGAGCATGGGAGTTTTTGCCGCTTTCTAAGTTCTGTTTTGATTTCTTTTTTCAAGTTTTTAAAGTTTTCATCATAAAGGTCCTTCACTTCTTTGGTTAATTCCTAGGTATTTTATTTTTTGTGGGGCTATTACGAATGGAGTTGCTTTCCTAATTTCAGCCACACTTTTCAGCAGATTGTTGGCATACAGAAAAGCCATTGATTTTTGAGGGTTAATTTTATACCCTGGTTCCGGGAAGATGGCGGAGGAGAAGCTGGAGGCTAAACAAGCTCTCGCATAGAAAGCAGTTTTAGAGTTCCAGTGAACAGTCCTAAGCCAGAGAATCACACCAAGTGTGCCATCACAGGACAGAGAGTTAGGCCAGAGAGGGAAAATCCATGCAAAGAGACAGATCTGAGCACTTGCCAGCAGCCTCCGCTACGGTGGCAGTGGTGGCGGCGGCAGCCATAGCCGCCATACCTGCAACACAGAGAGTCCGGGACGAAGCAGCCAGACGCAGCGGGCAAGCGGATCCTAGTTAACACCAGCAAGAACCGACAAGGAGCAGACATCTTCATCCTGCAGTTCGCAGACCAGCGATGACCCAGGAACCAAGACTCGGGCATGAGTTGAAGCCTAATGTTCTCACTCCTTCTCAGGGAGCAGAGGAGGGAAGGCCACCCTTCCCTCCCAGTACTGGAGATCTTCATCTTGACAAAGCTCAGCTGAGCTGCTAGCTCGAACTCAGGCCTTGGAAGAAAACTAGAGTCTTTTAGCAGGTCATAAGAACCTAACCTGACCTGCCAGACTCAGCTCCACCCAGGGAAAAGTTACCCAGCTCAGGCGCCAGCCCCAGGAGTGGCTTTCTTCACTGGGTAATCAGAGGCAGAGGCTGCCCGTCCCTTTAGCAGCCTCGACAATCAATTGAAATTCAGTAAACAGAAACCCTGAGAGTGGCTCCAGGCTCTGTGAGTTTCTCACAAACTAGCCCCCGGGAAAAGCTACTGTTTGCTGAAAGGCCTCAACTCTACCCAGAACCTAGCCTCATCACAGCATCTCCAAACCTGAGGAAAAAGCCATCTCCGTCTTTTGTGATACTCAAAGCAGATCTCCCTCCCATTGAACTAGCCTGGGAGGAGGATCACAAAGTCCTGGGTAAAGCAGAGCATTTTTCTGCCTGCTCAAAAAAACTGACTTAAGAAACCAACCAAGCCACAGAAAAATCACAAGCAGACCAGAGACTCCAACAAGAGGCTGGTTACGGACACAAGGGAGATACAGGATTTTTCCCACCCCTCTCAAAAAAATCAAAGAACTTTTTTTTCTTTTTTTTTGTACCTTTTATAAATTTTTTTTCTAAAACTTTTTTTTGATTTTTAATTTTTACCTTTTTTGAAAAAAATTGTTTTCTAGTAACTTTTCTTTTCCTCTTATAGTTTTTATTTTAGGGGTATATGTGTGTGTGTGTGTGTTTTTCTTATTTTTCTTTTTTAAATTTTTTTTGTTTTTTTTGTTTAGCTCTACTGAACTTCTGATCTTTTTTCTTTCTTTCTTATTCTTTTCAACTTTTCTTCTCTTTCATTCTTCTTTATGTGACTTAATTGTTGTTCTGCACATCCTCAGGTAGACCCATAGTAGATGATTAGACTTTATCCCCCATTGTGAACCCACTTAATCCACAAATTTATTACTCAATTCAAACCTCTTAGACTTAAACTCCTTAATAGCAGTGCTACCTCTTTATACCTATATAATATTTTAAGTATTTTTATTTTTAAGTTTTTCACATCTCCTTTATATCCCTCCCCTTCTCTCACTATATCCACGTTCTTCTCTGAATATTTAGTTTTCGATTCTGCATGATATTTTTAATTTTTACTTTTCTATTTTTTCTGGTCTCATTTTTTCCCTTTCTCTTTCTTCTTTTTTTCTCTCTCTCTACTTTCATCCTATCCAACCTATTTCCTGCTTTGAGATTAGGACTTAGTTTACTTTCCCTGTGCCTTCCCACATCACTCTATTCCTATTTTTTACCCACATATCTCCCTAAACCTAATAATTTCTGGTTTACCAAATTCTTCTTTGCGGTTCGTAGCCCATTAATATATAATTGTTCGATGTTGAATAGATGTATCTGTTGAACTAGATTGTATCTGCAGACTATTGACTGTGCAAATACAGACTTTGGTTGATGCTTGCCTTACGATAGTGTTCTAGTACAAAACTGGTGTTATTTTCATCCCAAATGGGCAGAGTAAGCCAGAAAAACACAAGAAAAATGGCAAGTCCGGGTATCTCAACTCCCACTCATGATAATCAGGGGACAGAACAGATAATGAATAATCCAGAGGAGAGTTCCCAAATAGCTCTACAAACACTGCTGGCAAACATGATAAATGAAAAGATTGAAAACAAACAAAGGCCTCTATATGAGCGTGATAGGGAGAGAGAGGAGGCAAACAAAAGGTCAATGGAGGCAAACAAAAGGTCAATGCAGGAAAAGATTGAAAACCTACAAAGAACTCTCTATGAGTGTGATAGGGAGAGAGAAGAGGCAAACCAAAGGTTTATACAGGAATATCATGAGCGTGAGGAAGCTACTCAAAAACAGGATTTGTGTGAGCAGCTTGAGAATACTCAAAGAGAACGGCAAGAATGGCGTGAGCAGGCTGAGAACACTCAAAGAGAACTACAGGAATGGCATGAAGGTGAGGAAGCTAATCAAAGAGTAATACAGGAATTGAGAGAGCAGGATGAAAATACATAAAGACCACTAAAGGCATTCATGGAATCCATAAACAGAGAGCTGAAAGAACTCAGGGAGTCCACCAAGGGAATGCTGAATGGAACCCAACAGAAGGAATGGGAGTCCAAGGAAACCATAACCAATCAACTAAGTGATTTGAGAATAAACACTGAACACCAAATTAAGGAAGTAAAGAAGTTCATACAAGATCTAAAACAAAGCTCCAACAAAGAATTTGAAGCCATCAAAGCTGACCAACTAGAAGGAAAAGAAATAAAAAACAAAATAAAGTCTTGATAGTAGGTTAGACCATGCAGAAGATTGAATCTCGAGGATTGAAGACAGCTTAGCTATTATAGGGAAAGAACATACAACCATCCAAGATACATCCAAGAAATATGATAAATCTATTCACCACTTGGAAGACACCATCAGAAGGCCTAATCTGAGGATATTGGGTGTAGAGGAGCACCTAGAGACAGAAGTTAATGGTCTAGGAAATTTCTTTAACAGGATCCTAGCAGAGAACTTCCCAAATATACAAAAAGATAGGCCTATTCAGATACAAGAAGCTTTTAGAACTCCAAGTAGACCAGAACAGAACAACAGGACATCCTTTCATCACATTATAATCTGCACAGGATCATTTCAGACCAAAGAAAACATCCTTAAAGCTACCAAGGAAAAAAGATCAATCACCTATAAAGGGAAACCAATTAGAATCACCTCAGATTTCTCAGCAGAGACAATCAAAGTAAGAAGAGCCTGGAATGATGTATGCCATGCCCTAAAGACTAACAACTATCAAACAAGAATACTGTACCCAGATAAACTCTCCTTCATAACCGAAGGTCAAATAAAAACCTTCCATAGCAAAGAAAAATTGAAACATATCTCCACCAAACCAGCCCTACAAAAGATTCTTTTTTTTTAATTTAAATTAAGTGATTACTTAATTTCCGGTAATTCACAGTATTGTGGAATAATGATGCTCGTTTAAAGTCACAAGTTCATTCTAACTTTCCTGGAGCAAATTGTCTATCACCGTCTGTAATATATAACGGTGCTCACATGTTATATACCATATATGTGATCAGCAGCATGGGGATATTTGGTAGTGGTTCAACCAGGTGAGTGGGAGTTCTTTGTTTCTTAAGTCCTGTTAGTTTTGTCATATCACCTAACATTTTGGATTTATCATCCACTTATCAGGGAGACCATGTACTGTTTGTCTCTTCGTTCTTGGCTTACCTCGCTCAACATGATTCCTTCTAGCTCCATCCATTTCCCTGCAAATGCCATTATTTTGTCATTTCTAATGGCTGCATAATATTCCATTGTGTATAGATACCACAATTTCTACAAAAGATTCTTAAAGATGTCTACACATAGAAAACCAACAAGACCACAATAAAGGCCAAGAAACCGCACTCAAACTGAGAATCCAAGAACCATAGGAAGAACCCAGTTGCCGCAGCCCCCAAGAAGGTGGATAACATGGCAGGAACTCCCAAATACCTCTCAGTCCTATCTCTCAATATTAACGGACTTAACTCTCCAATTAAGTGACATAGACTGTCTAGTTGGATTAAAAATCAAGATCCTTCTATCTGTTGCCTTCAGGAGTCACATCTTGCCCATAAAAACAAACACATTTTCAATGTGAAAGGCTGGAACAAAATCTACCAAGCAAACGGCCCCCATAAACAGGCAGGAGTTGCAATCCTAATATCAGATAAAATAGACTTCAAATTAAAATTCATGAGAAGAGATAAAGAAGGTTGCTACATACTAATCAAGGGATCTCTCCTTCAGGAGGATATTACAATTCTAAATATCTATTTGCCAAACAACGGAGCACCCAAATTTATCCAAGAAACACTACTTTCCCTCAAATCCCACATAGATCCAAAGACATTAATTGTTGGGGATTTTAACAAACCACTCTCCCCACTAGATAGATCAACTCAGCAAAAACTCAACAGAGAAAACGCAGTGCTAAACAACTGCATAGATCAACTAGATTTAACAGACATCTACCGAATATTTTACCCAGCAGCATCAGAATACACTTTTTTCTCAGCAGCACCTGGAACATTTTCTAAAATTGACCACATTTTAGGCCACAAAGCAAACTTGTCCAAATTCAGAAGCATTGAAGTTATACCTTGCATTCTCTCTGACCACAAGGGAATAAAATTAGAACTCAACACCAAAAGCCACCAAAGAAAGTCCGGTAACACATGGAGGCTGAACAACACACTGCTGAATCACGAGTGGGTCATGGAAGTGATTAGAAAGGAAATTCAAATGTTCATGCTATTCAACAAAACTGAGCACACAAATTACCAGCTCCTCTGGGACACAGCAAAGGCAGTACTCAGAGGCAAGTTTATAGCTCTGAGTTCCTATATCAACAAATTGGAGAGATCTGAAACCAACAATTTAATGAGACATCTGAACCTCCTTGAAAAAGAGCAGCAAGATAAACCCCAATCCAGTAGATGGAAAGAAATAATTAAAATTAAATCAGAATTAAATGAATTAGAATAAAAAAACTATAGAAAGAATCAACAAAACAAAGAGTTGGTTCTTCGAAAAAATTAACAAAATTGACAGACCCTTAGCAAATCTCATCAGAAAAAGAAGAGAACACACGCAAATAAATAAACACAGAGATGAGAATGGAAACATCACAACAAAAACAACCAAGATTCAGAACATTATAAGGGAATACTTCTCAAAACTTTATGCTAATAAGTTTGAGAACTTGACAGAAATGGACCTTTTCCTAGCAAATACTGACATGCCAAAACTAAACCAAGATGAGTTAAACCATCTTAACAGGCACATATCAAGCATTGAAATAGAAACAGCAATAAGAGACCTCCCAGCTAAGAAAAGTCCAGGACCAGATGGTTTTACAGCGGAATTCTACAAGGCCTTCAAAGCAGAGCTCACACCAATACTCCTCCAACTCTTCAATGAAATTGAAAGAGAAAGTTCACTACCAAACTCATTCTATGAAGCCATCATAACCCTCATCCCAAAACCAGGCAGGGACTCATCAAAGAAAGAGAACTATAGACCCATTTCTTTGATGAGCATTGATGCAAAACTTCTCAACAAAATTTTGGCCAATCAACTTCAACAATTCATCCAAAAAATCATACACCACGATCAAACAGGATTCATTTCAGGGATGCAAAGCTGGTTCAATATACACAAATCAATTAATATTATTCATCACATTAACAGGATCAAGGATAAGAACCACATGGTTATCTCAATAGATGCAGAAAAGCATTTGACAAGATCCAACACCCCTTTATGATGAAGGTTTTGGAAAA